>NC_053501.1:35393894-35576394 GCF_905171775.1 Rana temporaria | reverse complement strand
CCGCCCCCGTATTGCGTAGGCGCGCACGAGTTGCAGGGTTTCTGAAAGAACCCGAACATGCAGAGATGTGAGTCGGCTCTATACAGCGCCTGCGCTCTCCATGTTCGGCTTCTTTTGGAAACCCCGTAACTCGTGCACGCCTACGCAATGGGATAGCCAGTGGGTGGATTCAGTGGGGTGGCCGGTCGGCGGACCCTGGGGAGTATTGGTGGTCAGGCCTAAAGCTGTGTAAGGTGCCCCAACGTTTCTGATGGCTTCTCTGCTGGGGGTAGCTGGCTGATGGGAAAGTGCATTTACAGTATATAAACACGTTGGGGTTGATTTACTAAATAAAGGCTGCTCCCTCTGCAAGGGAATTTTCACTTTGAAAAGGAATTTTCCTCAGCTCAGTGAATGAGGTGAAGCTCTGCTGACTTCCATCAATTTCACTTGCAAAATGAACAGCCTATTTGACATGACTAAATCATCCCCTTTTAACATAAAGTAGTATTAAACCACCCAAAAATTGAATATATTGCAGCTTACCAATTCTAAAATGTAATGGCTGCATTAATTTTCATTTTTTAAGCTTTTTGTTTTCTTTTACCTGGTGATCTGGCCAGTAACTTCTAGATTTCTCCCCTCCATTGGAGGAACTACTGAGATGTCTTTGGACAGCAGTATTTGTGAATCCAGGGAGAGCACAGCCATTCAATGGGATGATCAGTGTACTGTTATCTCTCCATTCCCACCACTCTAAGCTCCTTATGCAGCTGAGACCAGAGAATATGTAATTCCTTATAAAAAAATTAAAATAAAACAATTTATTTATCATTTTTATTCATACAATATGTTACAGGCAATGTGTGAAATTAAGCAATCTATAGGATTCCTCATTTCACACATTGCCATATATATATATATATATATGTGTGTGTGTGTGTGTGTGTGTATATGTATATATATATATATATATATATATATATATATATATATATATATATATATATATATATATATATATGTATGTATATATATATATATATATATATATATATATATATATATATATTCAGTATAAACAATTTCAAAACATTAGTAACATAAGTATTATATACAATGTCTAGAGAAGGCATATAATATATGTACATACACACACAAATATTTAATACAATGTCAAAATATGCAAATATATTTAAATGTATCAATGGCAATTCTGCACCAAAGCTGATATTCCAAATTGGCTGCTATATCTAATATTGCTTTCTTCTATCTTTCTGACACTGCAGACACTGGAAATATTTCCCCCTTTAGTAATTTGTGCTCAACCACCTCCATAACAAAGGTGTAATGGCTGTCTTGCTGCTGGACTCAGTGATATATATATATATATATATATATATATATACACATACACTATATATATATGTAAATTTGCTGTCCTCTTAAAATAACTCAACACACAGCCATTGATGTCTAAACCGCTGGCAACAAAAGTGAGTACACCCCTAAGGGAAAATGTCCAAATTGGGTGTTACAAGGTCTCAGGTGTGAATGGGGAGCAGGTGTGTTAAATTTGGTGTTATCGCTCTCACTCTCTCATACTGGTCACTGGAAGTTCAACATGGCACCTCATTGCAAAGTTCTCTCTGAGGATCTGAAAAAAAGAATTGTTGCTCTACATAAAGATGGCCTAGGCTATAAGAAGATTGCCAAGACCCTGAAACTGAGCTGCAGCATGGTGGCCAAGACCATACAGCAGTTTAACAGGACAGGTTCCACTCAGAACAGGCCTCGCCATAGTCAACCGCAAACGGAAGGTGGAGGAGCACAAGGTCTCTAACATCCATCAGCTCCGTAATTTCATCATGGAGGAAGGGAAGAGGACTCCAGTGGCAACCTGTGAAGCTCTAGTGAACTCCATGCCCAAGAGGGTTAAGGCAGTGCTGGAAAATAATAACGGCCACACAAAATATTGACACTTTGGGCCCAATTTGGATTTTTTTTTACTTAGGGGTGTACTCACTTTTGTTGCCAGCAGTTTAGAAATGAATGGCTGTATGTTGAGTTATTTTGACAGGACAGCAAATTTACACTGTTATATAAGCTGTACACTCCCTACTTTATATTGAATCAAAGTGTAATTTCTTCAATGTTGTCACATGAAAAGATATAATAAAAAAATGTCAAAAATGCGAGGTGAATACTGTGTGTGTATATATATATATATATATATATATATATATATATATATATATATATATATATATATATATATATATATATATATATATATATAAATGCAGCGCTAGAAGTTATGCACAAATCCCCTGATGAGTATCAGGGGTTAATGTACAATGTGAAATCGTGAATGATAATTTAAATGAAGAAACATTAAAAAAAAAAAAGAAATAAAATATGCCCAAAAAATAAATAAAGTGCTCTGTGCACACATTCATGGGATGGAATAACAGAGCTGCAGTATACAGAAGGTTTTCACACACAGCACCAAGGGACGTGCATCATACCCAAAGGGAGGGGGATGGGTACTCTTACCCCAAACTGTGGACACTCAGGCCAGCAACGGTGTGTCAATCGAGCAGGGATTGTCGCCAAGGACTCACTTATCAACCAGAAATCCTGTAGCGGCAATAGTGTAGGCCAATACGATGGAACCAGTAACGATCCAAAAACTTTAGACTGCAGAAACGATGTTCTTGGTATACAAAGTTTTCTTTGTATTCAAAAAGGCAACATGTATCATAGGAGAAAAAAAGTAAGAATGCCTCCACATAGCCCATCGTATAAAAAATGTATTCAGATAAAAACAAGATAAAATTGTACAGACATCACATCAGATGAGTACATGCGTGATCATAAAAAAATCGATAAAAAAGGGTGGTACCTGTATATAGAGCCAAGTAGGCTATGTACCCTATATATATATATATATATATATATATATATATATATATATATATATATATATATATATATATATATATATATATACACACACATACTGCTTTGGATCCGTGTAGAGCAGTTTTCTCATGTCTAGTTACCACAAACATACACAGCAGAGAGTGGGGTCCTACAACTCATACAATACAGTCTGATTGCAGATAGAGATGTGTCCTGTTTAATGCCAACCTGTGGCATGGAATTGGACAATCAAAGCTTGCTCACCAGATCAGTTGCTATTGACCCAGCACAGAGCATTTGTCACACCATATCCTATAATAATGCAACTGATGTTTTCCGTCATAATTCCCTGTTTTAGACACATTTAACACAAAGGATATTAACACAATAAAAATTACATTTAACAGCAACTACAGCTTCACCTGAACAATTATGCATGTTAAGAATCAAAGAATAATTTATACTTTAGATAAAATAAGGGCCTAAATTGAGCTTTTTGACCTCCTTCTTTAAATTCTTTATTTTTACAATGAATGGATTTCAGGACCTCAAACATTTGCAACAGTTTTTTATACAGCACAATACTGCCCTCTTGTGTTAAAAAACTAAAAAGGGCAATGATGCCATCAATATATACTCCACCTGAAAGTGTTCAGTTACATTTTAAACAAAGATAGTAGAAATGCAATCATCGTCACTGGAAATAACAATTTCTACTACAAAACACATAAATTAAATGAAAATTAAATGAAAATTGTACCTCTCTAAAACTGCATTGTTTTCTGTTCCAATCAAAATGTACAGTAGTCAGGACAAAAATTACTTTTAAAAATATTTATTTAAATGTACTTGCCATTTCTTCTGTACTGTATAGTACATGCATGCACTGAAGGCTATAAATAATTTCTTTACAAGACATTTACATTTTTTTTTAAAAGATGATGTTCATATTAAGTGCTTCCTTGGGTTTGAGATGAGTCCCCCCAATAAATATGGGAAGAAACAGAGCAGCCACTGGGGTTGATTTACTAAAGGCAAATAGACTGTGCACTTTGCAAAGTGCAGTTGCCCTCTGCAAGTGCAATTGCTCCAGAGCTTATTAACTACTTGCCGACCTGCTGCCGTCATTCTACGGCGGCAGGTTGGCTCTCCTGCGCGAGAGCCCGTAGCTCTACGTCGGCTCTCTCGCAGGGAACTAGGGGCGCACGCGCAAACCAATCAATAAACGCTTATTGCAATTTTTTTTTACAAAAAATATGTAGAAAAATACGTATCCGCCCAAACTGAGGAAAAAAAATGTTTTTTTTATATATTTTTGGGGGATATTTATTACAGCAAAAAGTAAAAAATATTCATTCAAAATTGTCGCTCTATTTTTGTTTATAGCGCAAAAACTAAAAACCGCAGAGGTGATAAAATACCACCAAAAGAAAGCTCTATTTCTGGGAAAAAAAAGGACGCCAATTTTGTTTGGGAGCCACGTCGCACGACCGCGCAATTGTCAGTAAAAAGCGACGCAGTGCCGAATCGCAAAAAGTACTCTGGTCTTTGACCAGCAACATGGTCCGGGAGTTAAGTGGTTAAATGAGGTAAGGCTTCACTTTGCAAAGGATACCCAATCACGTGCAAGGAAAAAAAAAAACATTTTTGCTTGCACATGATGGAAGTCAGCAGAGCTTCTGCTCATTTACTAAGCCCTGGAGCAACTACACTTGCAAAGTGCACAGTCTTTTTGCCTTTAGTAAATCAACCCCATAGTGTCAGTGTGTTTGAAGCTGCTGTATGGAGAGATAAGGGTCAGTTAGAGAATCAACCTTTATTTGTAATTGTTAGATTTTGGGGAAATTAATCCCTTAGCTACTTGTTGTTATTGGGGGCTTTTCTGTCTTTAAAGAGTAACTCCACTTTTGTTGAGAAAAAAAAAACATTCCCTTCTGGGTGATATATGTGCATTGCAGGGATTTTGACAATCTTTGTTGCAGATTCCTACCTTTTGCCATTCTAAAGAAATCACCATTTGTTCCTCTGTGCTTAGTGGGGCTAATAGGGATGGTTACATAATTATTAATCAGCGGCAGCAGCTGCAGGGCACTAATGAGGAAAGCTGCTGGGTTTGCATAACTTTAGCTGCTATTTCCTGTTGGGAGTATCTCACCAAAAATTACATTTTTGTTGCAGGGGATGCCCGAAATCTGACATGCATCTTAGTGCAGATTTCTGGGAAAATCAGTGAGCCAATCACACAAGCAGGAAATTATGTTTCTGGGGGGTTGCCATATTGCATTGCACTTTACAGAAAATTACAGAAGCTGCAGATTGAAAAGGAAAGGTCTTTAATAACAATAAATGACAATATGACTTGTGTTGCAATTGTATACACTATATTATTCTTTCTTTATTTGCTATTCCCCCCCCCCCCCCCCCCACTAAAGTGAAGTTACCCTTTAATTTTGTGGTTGATTTAAGGTCAGCTTTTTTTCAGGCTTTTCTTTAAAACTATGGGCCAGATTCAGAGAAGAAGTACGCCGGAGTATCTGCTGATACTCCGGTGTCCTTTTAAATTTGCCGCGTCGTATCTTAATTTGTGATTCACAAACAAGATACAACGGCATTTGGCTAAGATCCGACAGGCTTACGGCTTCGTACCCCTACGGATCTTAGGCTGCAATACTTCGGCCGCCGCTGGGTGGAGTTTGCGTCGTTTTCCAGCGTCGGGCATGCAAATTAGCTTTTACGGTGATCCACGAAGGTACTCGCGTGCGTTACGTCGTCGCAAGTCGTTTTTTTCCATCGCAAAGTTAAGCCTGCTTTTTCAAGGCTTAACTTTACACCAGCCATGTTAAAGTATGGCCGTCGTTCTCGCGTCTAATTTAATTTTTTTTTCGGCGTAAGTACGTTACGCACGTCGCCATTCACAAACACGTCGGGGCGCCGTAATTTCGCGCAAAGCACGGCGGGAAATGTCCAAACAGAGCATGCGCAGAACGCTCGGCGCAGGAGAGCACCTAATTTAAATGGTACACGCCCCATTCGAATTAGGCGGGCTTGCGCCGGACGTCTTTACGATACACCGCCGTAAGTTTACACGCAAGTGCTTGGTGAATCAGGCACTTGCGCTGAAAACTTGCGGCGGTGTAACGTAAAGACGATACGTTACGCCGCCGCAGTTATTGCTGAATCTGGCCCATGGTCTTTGTGGGGATGGTATTTTGGAGTTTTTTTTTTTTTTCTATTTTTATTTAAAAAAAATGTCACATTTAAGTTAAACAGGTTTTTTTTCAGCCAAGCTTTCCTTTAAATTTAGTTCCTAAATAAGTAGTTGTAAGGGGACTTTTTAGGTGTAATGCCGCGTACACACCATCACTTTATGTGATGAAAAAAAACAACCGTTTGTTGGCTCGAAAATCCAAGGCCAGCCCATTTTCCACTGCAGCAGAGCTCCACGAGACCTGGTCACCTGAAGTCCCTGTGTCAACCAGAACAGTTTGTCGGATTCTGTCTCGAAATGGCCTCCATGGTCGAATCAGTGCCCATAAGCCAGCACTAAACAAAAGACAATTGAAAAACCGTGTGGCATTTGCCAAGGGCCACAGCCTGCTAAAAGGATGGAAAAGTGGCAGAAGGTGGATTTTTCAGATGAATCTTCTGTTGAATTACACCACAGTCGCCGCAAATATTGCAGGAGACCTACTGGAACCCACATGGAACCAAGATTTACCCAGAAAACAGTGACGTTTGGTGGAGGCAAAATCATGGTCTGGGGTTACATCCAGTATGGGGGTGTGCGAGAGATCTGCAGGGTGGAAGGCAACATCAATAGTCTAAAATACCAAGAAATCTTAGCTACCTCTTATATTCCCAACCATAAAAAAAGGCCAAATTTTGCAGCAGGATGGTGCTCCATCGCATACTTCCATCTCCACATCAAAGTTCCTTAAGGCGAAGAAGATCAAGATGCTCCAGGATTGGCCAGCCCAGTCACCAGACATGAACATCATTGAGCATATGTGGTGTAGGATGAAAGAGGAAGCATGGAAGACGAAACCAAAGAATATTGATGAACTCTGGGAGGCATGCAAGACTGTTTTCTTTGCTATTCCTGATGACTTCATCAATAAATTGTATGAATCCTTGCCAAACCGCATGGATGCTGTCCTTCAAGCTCATGGAAGTTGTACAAGATATTACATTTGGATCTCACAGCACCACTACTTAATTTGCTGACATATTTTGGGATTTTCAGTAAAGTTGTTCAATTTCTGTATAGGCGACAAAACTTTTGTCTTGCCAAAATTTGACCTTTCTGTCTTGATTAAATGATAAATCTTTTTTCAGTGAAACTAAATTATTTCAGTGCATTAAACATAATTTGGGAGGGCTTTAGCTTTTCATATGAGCTATTTCTAACACCAATTGATTAATTAAAAGTCAGGTTAATAGCAGGAGTTTCTACAAAATAGAGAAGCGACAAGACTTTTGTCAGGGACTGTATATATATTTTTAGCAGAGGAGTTAGAGAATAAATGCATTTTTTTGGGGAAAAAATACACATTAATGAATAAAAAAAACCTAAAGAGTAAAGTTAGCCCATTTTTTGCCAAAGCTTAAAGTGAATGTAAAGACTAAAGGTTTTTATCTTAATGCATTATTTTCAATAAGATAAAAAAAATCTGTGTGCAGCAGCCCCCCTCAGACCGCCCCCCCCCCCCTAATACTTACCTGAGCCCATCTCTATCCAGCGATGTTGAAGTAGAGACTCAGCTGCCTGAGACTCTTCTCCTTATTGGCTGAGACAGCAGCGGAGCGCCATTGGCTCCCCCTACTGTCAATTAAAGTCAGTCAGCTAATCAGGAATGAGAGGGGGCCGGGGCTCCATGTCTAAATGAACACAGGAAGCTGTGGCTCGGCTCGGGTGCCCCCATAGCAATCTGCTTGCTGTGGGGGCACTCATCAGGAGGGAGGGGCCAGAAGAGCTGAAAAGAACCCGAGAAGAGGAGGATACAGGCTGCTCTGTGCAAAACCACTGCACAGAGCAGGTAAGTATAACATGTTTTTTATTTTTAGGCAAAAAAACAAGACTTTATTATCACTTTAGTTGAATAAACTAAATTAGAAGCTGATTGGCTACCATGCAGCTGCATCAGATTTTTCGCTCTCCAGGTTTAGTAAAGCAACCCCTATGGGCCAGATTCTCAGAGGAGATACGACGGCGTATCTCCAGATACGCCGTTGTATCTCTGAGTCTGGGCGGTCATATCTATGCGCCTGATTCATAGAATCAGTTACGCATAGATTTCTATTAGATCCGACCAGCGTAAGTCTCTTACGCCGTCGGATCGTAACTGCATATTAACGCTGCCCGCTAGGGGCGTGTACGCTGATTTACGCCTAGAAATATATAAATCAGCTAGATACGCAAATTCACGAACGTACGCCCGGCCGACGCAGTACAGATACGCCGTTTACGTTAGGCTTTTCCTGGCGTAAAGTTACCCCTGCTATATGGTGGCGTACATGCGGCGTACCAATGTTAAGTATGGACGTCGTTCCCACGTCGAATTTTGAATATTTAAGGTCGTTTGCGTAAGTCGTCCGTGAATGGGGCTGGACGTAATTTACGTTCACGTCAAAACTAATACGTCCTTGGGGCAAATTTGGAGCAATGCACACATGCGCCGTTCGTGAAAAACGTCAATCACATCGGGACATGGATATTTTACATAAAACACGTCCCCTTGTTCCACATTTGAATTAGGCGGGCTTACGCCAGCCGATTTACGCTACGCCACCGCAACTTACGGAGCAAGTGCTTTGAGAATACAGCACTTGCCCGTCTAAGTTGCGGAGGTGTAACGTAAATCGGATACGTTACGCCCGCGCAAAGATACGCGTATGTACCAGAATCTGGCCTATATGTCTACTAAGAAAACATACAAGTTCCTTCAATTTTGTAGATATTTCAGTTAAATTATCAAAAACAATACCATCTAGTATACTATTTAAAATGCACTTAGCTGTAAAAAAGGAAACATGATACCAAAGGTACCACCTTGGTTAGAATGGAAACTCTTGTACGTCTTCCCCTGGGGTTTTTTTTTATCAGGGAATGTATTTTGGGGTTTTAATTCTCTTTCTGTTTTTTTTTTTCTTTTCATATTTATAGGGCCTTTTTTAAGGTTTGGGTGCTCAAAGCGCAGCATTCTGCAACTTGTTACTGACCTCTGTTCTTGGAGCAGCATTTTCATAGCAGCATGCCACTACACCATGTGAAAGAAAAGAAAAACGAAGTGCAAGAACAGTGTGCGCCTAAACCGCCTCACATTATATCATTCAAGTTTACCGCTATTCCCATGAAAAAAAGTTAGTCATACACCAGTTGGGTTATTATTCCTGGTTAAAACCATCCCGTTGCTGGACAGTTTTACACTGATATATGCTCTGCAGTATCATTATTCTTGTAGTAAAACACCTGCCTGTACTTGTTTTCAATAGCATATTTCAGCCAATTCTCCCTCATTAAAAATGTCCCGCTGCGCACCAATTTTACACTGCTGTAAAATCTGTGGTCTGTTAACTCTGCATGAGAGTTTGATAGAAATTGGCCAGCAGCAGAACAGTTTTCCAGCGAACTACTGGTAAATTTTTAATTACCGCTCAATGCGTGCCTACTAGAATTTGATGAAAAATTAAAAAAAAATCTAAAAAAGCCTTTTATTCAAACTGAAATAGATTGGGCCACTGCTGCAGTATGTAAAGCATATTGTAAAGGAATAAAATCAATTCCACAGCCAACCATGCACTGCCAAAGTACACTCTTGCTGAGGCTCTCTGTGAAAATCATTCTAATCCATAACACTATGTAGAGCTCAAAGGCATCCCCCGAACATGTTATTTAAAGGATTTGTGGTACTTCAATGCAGCACTCTCTATGCTGTCCAGTATTTGTTTGTTGTGTGGGTACATGTTCCCTATGGCAATGCCCAGCTTCTCATGCCTTTTTAAAGTAGTTTACCTATTAACTCAAAAAATTGACATACCGTATTTATCGGCGTATATCGCGCACTATTTTCCCCTTAAAATAAGGGGGAAATTGTGGGTGCGCGATATACGCCGATAGCCGCTTCCCGCGCTCAGTTTGAAATCCTGCGCCGACATATACCGAATGCAGTACACTTGGGTACATTCGGCTAGTCTTGGCTTCGCTCGTGCTCACGCATAAATGTCACAGAGCGTGAGCGCGAGCGAAGCCGAGCCTTGCCGAATGTACCCGAGTGTACTGCACTCGGTATATGTCGGCGGAGGCGTTCGAACTGAGCGCGGAAAGCAGGGACTCGACTTGAGGCGCGCTCTGGAGAAGCCGGGAGGACACCATCGAGGCCGCAGACGGACGCCGGACCGGACGATGGACGCTGGGAAGACACCAAAACTGTAAGTAATAAAATCATATAACTTTTTTTTTTACAGGAATTTCGGGGGCAACTTTAGGGGTGCGTGGTATACGCGGGAGCGCGTTATACCGCGATAAATACGGTAATTTAATTACAGGATTCTCCTCCCATAGACTTTAATGGGATTTGCCACTAATTTTTGGTTAGCTGTATTTTTAACAGGATTCGCAACCTTGATAAGTTAAACTTGGGAAGATTCACAAATTTAAAGTGAATGGGCAATAACACACCTTTTTTGCAGCATACCACAGCACTGCAATAAATCCCAGTCTTGTTGCTAGTGGCTACAATAAAAATTCCCAACATCAGTGCCAACGGCAGTAATAGTAACTCCAAGCCAGGGCTGGTGCAAGGATTTTTGACACCCAAGGCGAAACCTCATTTTGCGACAACCTCCCCGCCCACCGATTGGCTATGCCCCTAACTCCATCCCCTTTGTCCTGTGCATGTATACGGTGGAGGTGTGGGGATGGAGATTTTAGCGGTGCCTCTCCACCTATTTCTTCAGCCGTGGTTCCGCTGGACCCGGCCTGAAGACAAATAGTGGCAGCACCGGCTTGCTTCCTTGCACCAGCCAAAGGCCGCAGGTATAAGGACAGGCTAGGGTAGTATATAGGCAGGCTAGGGCAGTATATGCAACAAGAGAAGAGAGAAAAGAGGCGCCTCTGAGTGTAGACTGTAGGACAATTTATTTATAGTAAGAATAAAACTCACATGATGGTAGTGAGGAATAGGCATATCAACGGAATCAATTTATCCAAAGACGTCCTTGGTGTGAGTTCCAGCCCCCATTTTGAGCTTCTCCCTCTCCCCACCACCCAGCCAGCCGGAACAGCCCAGCAATGGTAGCATATAGACAGGCTAGGGTAGTATATGAACAGGCTAGGGTAGTATATAGACAGGCTAGGGTAGTACATAGAGAGGCTAGGATAGTATATAAACAGTCTAGGGTAGTAAATGGACAGGCTAGGGTAGTACAGTATAAAGACAGGCTAGGGTAGTATATAGACAGGCTAGTGTAGTATATAGTGAAAAAATTTAAAAAAATGCGCAACCAAATAAAAAGAAGTAAAATTGCATATAAATGTCCTGAACGGATTCCACAAAAAAAAAAATATATATGTATAGTGTTCTTTTCAATAAACACAAAAATACACAGGAACTCCAATATGGATATATTCCCCTAGTAGATGAAGGTGCAGAAGTCTTCCTCAGTGAATTTCCACAAAACAATGTAAGGAATGGCTGCTTACCAGATCCGTATGATCCCTATCATAGAAATCAAGCGGGCTCTGCAATACACTCCTCAGCTGCTTCCAAGGCTTCCCGATCTCCTCTTCTGCTGACAATCTGGGGATATCAAACCAGAAACCTGCAGATTCCTTCTAGGGATATGATCAGCCTCAGAAAGTATTATTGAAACATGTTGGTAGAGGAAGAAAAAAGTGCTTAAAAGTGCAGTATGTTTAAAAACTTTTTGTAGCTGCTGACTTTTAATAATCACAGAACCAGGTAGAACTCTGCTTTAAGCACACTGCTGTCTTCTACAGAGACGTGCTACATGTGGCAATCTCTCCCCTTGTCTGTCCCTGCACTGTTCTGATGTACTCACACTGTCCTTCCTTGCTCCCACTGCCTCTCAGGAAAGCCTCCTTCCAATTTCTTCTGTGGTAGGATCCTTCTAGGCCAGCCACCTGAGCCTCGGCCTAATGTAAAACCCCTCCCTAGCAGGGGTCCCTCGAGGAGTCGCGGGCCATGACAGTCTCCTCGGCACTGCATCTCCATCTTCCACCCAACTCCCCTGCTGGCACTCATGTCTCATGTCTATTTAAGGGCTCACTTCCTCACTTCATCTGCCACCTACTCACATTCCTAAGACCCTGGTATTAAACTAGCCCACTTATGTACTGCTTCAGTACAATTGTAACATTAAAGTGTTACTAAACCCAGGACCCTGCATTCACTATATCTGTTCTCCCACAGTACACAGAACATAGAAATTAAATTATTTTAGTAAATATAAATAGCTAAATACCTTTTTTCATCAGCAGTATATAGCAGTCTTGTGATTTCTAACAGTTCCTGGTGAAGCTTGTAGGAAGAGTTTTCATACTGTACTGTGCTGTCCTTTCAGGATTCAGGACCTCTGACCCTCTGACTGGACAGTGCTGATTTGCTCTCTCACATCACTCTCACATGAAAAAAAAAATGAAATGAAAAAAAAAATTCTAGCAATACACACCAAACTGAGCATGTACTGCCTGACTCCAAAGACTTTTAGGTAGATTCAGGTACATTTACGCAACTTTGCGGCGGCGTAGCTTAAGGAATTTAAGCTACGCCACCGTAAGTTAGCGAGGCAAGTACATGATTCACAATGTACTTGCCTGCTAAGTTACGGCGGCGTAGCCTAAAGCGGCGGGCGTAAGGGCGCCTAATTCAAATGTGTTTGAGGGGGGCGTGTTTTATGTTAATGGAGCTTGACCTTACGTTTTTTTATGTTTTTTTCGAACTACGCATGCGCCGGGCACCTACATTTCCCAGTGTGCATTGCGGCTAAGTACGCCGCACGGGCCTATTGATTTCAACGTGGACGTAAACGACGTAAATCGCTATTCGCGGACGACTTACGCAAACGACGTAAAAATTTCGAATTTCGAATCGGGAACGGCGGCCATACTTTAACATTACTATTCCATCTATTAGATGGAATAACTTTAGGCCTGATAATGCCTTACGGAAATGGCGTAAATGTACTGCGGCGGCCGGGCGTACGTTCGTGAATCGGCGTATCTACTAATTCTACGCCGACCACAATGGAAGCGCCACCTAGCGGCCAGCCTCAATATTGCAACCTAAGATAGGACGGCGCAAGCCGTCGTATCTTAGATATGTTTAAGCTTATCTCTGTTTGAGAATACACTTAAACATAAGTCGGCGTAGATTCTGAGTTAGGTCGGCTTATCTACTGATAAGTCGGCCTAACTCTTTCTGAATCTACCTATTTGTCTTATCCAATGGTAGTGCAAGTTAACTTTTTATATTTTTAGTACTCAAAATGCCACATCCCAACCATTTTTTGATAATCTTTATCTACCCAAGGTTGCAGTTTAGTAGTATGGACACTGAAAACAGTGCAGATCCTGGTCTCCTCTCCTGTTTCCAAAGTGAACACATTCACATTGTAACGCCGCGTACGCGGCGTATTTTGCCGCGATTTGTTTACTTTTTTTTTTTACAAATAATTTTCATTGATGTCTATGCCCGAACGCCAATGCCGCCTGAAAAAAAGGGTCCGGGACTTGTTTTCAGGCGGCAGGTGTACGGTGTTTCCGTGTTCGGCGTGAGATGTGAACCATCTCATAGACATCAATGGAAATTCGCCCCTCCAGCGGCACGAGCGTCGCGCTTCAGGCGTATATACGCCGAGGTGTGAATGCAGCCTAAGGGAACATTCCTATCTACTGCTGCCTATGGGGTAACATAGTTCCCATGTTGCCTTGTAATGTATACAGTCCTGTGGTCATTCCTGGTTTGGCCAAAAACAAGTACAGTTCCTCTTGCCCTTTTACATCAAAATATATAAACTTTTCATATTTTTGAAATATAACATTAACATTTCAGCTGGGCTGTTTTGCAGGAAACCTGTACTTCTTGTACCGGCAACGTGATTTTAAGGAAAACAGTTATATTTTCCATATAAAGCTGCCAAATGCAATTTTCCACTGAGTTAATGTCAGTGGGGTTTTTTCTGCTCTGGAAAATTTGGTACTTGGCAGAAATGTACTACATATGATTAATTTACCAGTATGGATTAGTTTACTTTTTAAATCCAAAGAGTATAATATTAAGGGAAAGTAACAAATATTCAATTCTCCTAATTTAGTGGTGGGGAAATCATTTAAAGGGATACTATTACCCAAAGCATAGGGGTACAAGGATATGTGTTCATCATAAAGATCTAAACATGCCACAACACACAATATATAGTTAGTCCCTTTTGTGAATTTTATACATTGTTCACTAAAGAACAATTTTAGGACAGAGCTGCTGCAAAACAACATGAATAAATCTGTTCTGCTGTTTACCTATCTAAGGCTGGGTTCACACTACGGTTTTCCCGTCCGTCAGCCGCATACGATTTATATGGAAAACCGTATGCGGCTGAAACGGACGGGAACGTATGGAACCGCACACATGTGCGTTTTCCATTAACATTAATGTTAAAGGAAAACGTATGCGTTTGCCATACTGTCTTAAAAACGACCGCAAAACCGTGGTTGAACACGGTTTTGCGGACGTTTAAAAAACGTTTTGCCAGCAAATCGTACGCACCCGGATGCATCTGAGTGCATACGATTTGCAATGCATTCTCTATCTATACGTTTTCCCGTCCGGGCCCGTACGTTTTCAATACTGAAATCGTATGCGGCTGACGGACGGGAAAACCGTAGTGTGAACCCAGCCTGAGCTAGATTGGAATATGGAATCCATGCACAAAAGGAGACAGTTTAATCATGCAGTAAAAAATAGGACAATTATTTATGTTTGTGTAATTTCTCCTTCTCTGTAGAAAAGAGATTCCTTGCTACAGTTAAATCCAATGTATCACATAGATCTAGTGAGAAACTGTTCTGTATTAACAGACTTTTGTGAAATCGCCTACTGTACTGTACAGCACCAGACTGTTTGTTTTGAATCAAAACTTTTTTTATTGACAAGAATAATGGATAACTGAGTTACAATAAGGGGATAAACATATTTCCCCACAGTTGAGTTGTACACAAAATCAGATGTACGTACAAATGATGCAGCTATCTAGTATTGGGCATATATAATCTTGTTTTTGATAAAACTTACAACAAACAAACAAAAAAAGGGGGAGATAAAATAAAGTAAATAAAATAAAGTAAAATAGAATATTATAAGTGTAGCACTACCCCCGCAGAAGCGACTGGATTTTTGGGCAGCGTGTTACCTCGTGGCTCCTCCGAAATTCCTAGGGGTAATTGATGTATAGTACATCTAGTAGAAGTAAAAGAAATGTCCAGACAGGTGCTCTTTGCAGTGCTCTTTATTACCCAGCCGGGTAAAAACAGTAAACTTGTGGTGAGGAAAGTAAAGCTGAGGAGGATAGGGGAATTGCAGATTCAGGCGTAATGATAGGAAACAGTTCTGCTCCCAAACGTAACACTTCTTAGAACCACTCCCGCCAGAATGGGTTAGTGTACCCGGACAGGCCTCTCTCACTGACCTGACAGCCGGAGTATCATTCGGACAATTGTGGGAGAAAGTCTTTGCCACAGACCCCTCTCAATGAGCCTCAGAAGATACCTCTGCCACAGGCAGCCCTGACGAGTACCCCGATGTAGCTGGAAGGGCACGGATAGGGAGTTATTAACTTGGACCCTGGCCCGAGGTTCAGAGTAAAGTACTTTCACCCAGTTGATAAAAGCATTCCCAAGGCCGAAGCCAGCCAGGATTTACCAGAGATAGGGCCATTCAACGCTGTTGAAAGCCTTGGCAGCGTCCAAGGACAGAATGGCTCTACTCCTGGTGTTATCCACTTGGTACTGAATATTTAGGAAGAGGCGTCAGATGTTGTCCACCGTGGACCCGCAATAGTGGAGGTAGGAGGATTGACCCATACCTGGTGTATACCTCGACAGGCAGCCCAACCGATCCAGGAGATTTGTGTTTTGGTGCATCTGCCAATGCCTCAGTCAGCTCTTCTATCATGATCAGGGAATCTAGTGCTTCTTTTTCAGCCGCGGAGACCTGGGGGAAAGGTACCGTCCCCTAAAAACATAGCCAATTCAGAGAGGGTATTGTTAGTTTTAGAGGTGTATAAGTCTGCATAGAATTGCTGAAATGTATCCAGAATGTCAGTAGTAGAAGTGCTAACCTTACCATTAAGTTTCTTAATCTCAGTAATGGAAGTGGATTCCTGCTGCGCCTTAACGACTATAGCCAATAAATTAACCATATTCTCTCCTTCCTCAAAATAGTTCTGTTGAAAGACATATCATTTTTTTTCAGCTGTTGACATCACCATCCTGTCATATAATGATTGGGCCTCAGTCCAGCTGTTTTGGTTGGATGGAGTAGATCCGCTACCAGAGCCAACTCTCTATGTTGTAACTCAAGGCGGACCGTGTCCTCCCATTCTCTGGATCTTTTCTTTATACCAGATATTTCCTGTATAAGGAGACCCCGTAAGAATTCTTTTCTAACATCCCATACTACCGCCCTACTAGCAGATTGTTAATTGAACATCACAAATTCCTTCAGCTCGCCAGGGATGGGGTCTGGGGTGGGGAGTAAGGTTAAAAAAAAAAACGGATTATCTCTCCACATTGGTCTGACAGATGGAGCTGCAGTATCCACTAGACATGTGCATTCGTTTTCATCCGAATGCATTTTCGTCCGAATTTCATGTATTTTAATTATCGTTTTAACAAACGATAACGAAAGCACAGAAAACTAAAAACGAAACATCCGACATAAACAAATGCTTTTTTTTCGTTTTAGTTGCAGTCTAATGTGCCTAACCTTAACTCTATTAGTCCAATATTATTCTACATAAAGAGAAAAGATTCAACATTATAGAGACATGAAGAAGAGTCGACATAGAGAGAAAAGATTCGTCATAGAGAGAAAAGATTTGACATAGATAGAAAAGATTCGACTAGAGAGACATGAAGATTCAACGAAGCAGCTAAAAACATACGATCGCAGCAAGCGGACATTTATGGTGAAATGCTCTGCCCATAGGCTATAGAAG
This sequence comes from Rana temporaria, assembly GCF_905171775.1. Taxonomy (NCBI): domain Eukaryota; kingdom Metazoa; phylum Chordata; class Amphibia; order Anura; family Ranidae; genus Rana; species Rana temporaria. The sequence continues at coordinate 35,559,258 of NC_053501.1, read as the reverse complement.
AATTCTAATGTTGGTTGACTAGTAATAATGATTAATAAATATAATTATTATTAGTCATACAACATTAGAATTCTTCTATAGCTTGTAGGCGGAACATTCGACCGGAAATGTACGATTGTACATCGTACAGCAGGGATATGCAATTAGCAGACCTCCAGATGTTGCAAAACTACAAATCCCATCATGCCTCTGTCTCTGGGTGTCATTCTTGTGGCTGTCTGAGTCTTGCTATGCCTCATGGGACTTGTAGTTCTGCAACAGCTGGAGGTCCGCTAATTGCCTATCCCTGTCATACAGTTTCGTTTCTGTTGAATCTTCTTAGAACATTCGACAGACACCATAAGCCTTCAATGGCAGATTCGACCTTAATTAATTTGGATTTTCAGACAAATACATTTTTTTAACAAAACAAATAAAAACGAATTTCGGAATTAACTAAATAAATTTATTTTTCGGACGAAAAAGAAATTCCGAAACAAAATATTTCAGTGTGCACATGTCTAGTATCCACCCGCACCCAAAATGGAGAATGATCTGAGAGGAGGCGGGTTCATAGGCCGCATCCAAAACATGTGGGAGCAGCATATGATTTCCCATACCCATGCCTATTCTAGAGAGGCCTCCATTGGAAGCAGAGTGGGAAGAGTAGCACTGCACATCCCTGTTACGCCCTCTTCAGATGTCTCGTAGACTCAACGCAGATATTAAAGCGGCAAAGGGGGATGTGCGGGACATCACTGTTTGAGTTCCAAGGTGGGTAGACAGCCTGTCCAGTTTTGGGTCAATAATATTATTGAAGCCTCCCAGAGCTAAAACTGGGATCCGGGGTGCAATGCCATAAATTGCGCTAATTTCTTCAGGGGATCTGAATTAAAGGGTGGAGGAAAATACATTGCTGCAACAATACATCTGAAGTCCCCCAGGCTGCACAACAGGAACACATATTTACCCTCTCTGTCAATCGGCTTCTCCATACACTGAAAGGTAGGTATTCATAGCTATCAGCACGCTTACTCCCCTAGAAAAAGAGGAGTAGGTGGAGTGAAATTGTAACGGAAATTTACGTAGACGGACAGAGTCAGGTTGTAAGTGTGTCTCCTAGATAAATAATGAAACATTGCCTCTCGCTTTGTCCCATCACTCAGGCCCATGGGCGTCCGCTCCATAGGGCAAGGGGGGTCGTTTGCCCCCCCTGGAATCGCCAGGGAGAGCCAGGAGCAGGGCCGAACTGGCCCTGGGGCCGATTTAGGCGGTGACTGCAGCGCTTCCCTCCCCTCTAGTTGTCCCTTATTTAGAGTGCCTGTCCCTCTTCTGGAATCAAATCCATTTGTCCCTCATTCCAAAAGATTCCTCTTTTAGACTTGAAATAAATATACTGTCGATATAGTGTAGTGTTTCAGTCAAGGGAAAGGGGTGCTGTGTAATGTAAAGGGGTCCAGTGATGCAGGGTGCTGTGTAATGTAAAGGGGTCCAGTGATGCAGGGTGCTGTGTAATGTAAAGGGGGCCAGTGATGCAGGGTGCTGTGTAATGTAAAGGGGTCCAGTGATGCAGGGTGCTGTGTAATGTAAAGGGGGCCAGTGATGCAGGGTGCTGTGTAATGTAAAGGGGTCCAGAGCTGTGGGGTGCTGTGTAATGTAAAGGGGTCCAGAGCTGTAAGGTGCTGTGTAATGTAAAGGGGTCCAGAGGTGCAGTTGTGGAGAGGGGGTACACAGTAGTGACAAAGAGATATTGAAAGATGCAGGGGGCACAGTGGGGTGTTTTTCCATATTAACGTGGGGGGGGGGTGCTTTTAACCCCCGCTAGCGGTCGAAGAAAGGGTAAAATGCAACTGTGTATCACCGCTGCCAAAGTGCCCCCCTCTGAAAAAATTTCAGCGGACGCCCATGCTCAGGCCCCTCACATTCCATGAGAGGAAGAGCAGTCTCTTATTAGAGTTGGCAGACTTAGTACATAGAGGCAGAATATGGGGGAGAATATGACCTCTGTATTGCAAGGTTAGGCCCACCATGTAGTATGTCATTATAAACTGCAGTAATAACACATGTTTGGTGCTCCCTCTAGTGTTAAATTGAAGAATGGACAACGGTGGATTTACCCATTTCAGACTCATTTGTGGAAGAAAAGAAAAACCGTTGAAAGAACAAGAGAACCAAAACTATAGTTCCGGGTCAACAGGACCCAAGTAATCATAGGATGCCCCTCAACATGAGGGGGGATAAGTCCGTTAAGAACCAGGTTGCTGGGGGGGGGGGCAATAACGTAGCCCGAGAGGTAAATAGACCAGATAACTAGTGTCAAACTTGATCACTTAAAGTATGTCCCAGAACGTAGTAGAATAGCCGTGTAGTGTGGAGTGGGACCAATAGATTGTGAGATCAAACAGATGTAACCTGTAATTTGACTTTCAGGATTTTATGGGCATTTTACATATATATTTTTTCATTTTTATTTACACATTAATTTCTTATGCTTTTTATTTATATTTTTTCCACTTTTTTCAATTTTTTTTATCAATATTGTCTGATTAACACATATGATGTTTATTAGTGAACATGGATCATCACTTTCACTGAACACACAGAGGATATAAAACACTATTAGCTGGATTCAGGTATGCGGGCGCATCCTTGCGGCGGCGTAGCGTATCGTATTTACACTACACCGCCGTAAGTTAGCTAGGCAAGTACTGTATTCACAAAGTACTTGCCTGCTAAGTTAAAGCGGGGGTTCACCCTGTTAAAAAAAAAAAAATGTTTTTTTTTATTAGACCATTACATTCGGCATCGTAGCGCGAGCTACGGTATGCCGGTCTTACATTTTTTATCCCCGTACTCACTGTGCTATGGCTCATTGAAGATTCCGGGGAATGGGCGTTCCTATGGTGAGAGAAGGTGATTGACGGCCGGCTCTGGCGCGTCACGCTTCTCCGGAAATAGCCGAAATAGGCTTGGCTATTCACGGCGCCTGCGCATAGCCTGTGTGCATGCGCCGTGAAGAGCCGAGACCTACTCCGGCTGTCTTCGGGGAGCGTGACGTGCCAGAGCCGGCCGTCAATCATCCTCCCTCTCCATAGGCACGCCCATTCCCCGCGGGAGTCGGATTCTTCAATGAGCGATAGCACAGTGAGTACGGGGATTAAAAATTTAAGACCGGCATACCGTAGCTCGCGCTACGATGCCGAATGTAATGGTCTAATGATGTGAAGGAGGGTGAACCACCGCTTTAAGGCGGCGTAGCGTAAATGTGGCCGGCGTAAGCGCGCCTAATTCAAATTAGGCTGAGGGGGCGTGTTTTATGATATAATGGGTTGACCTGACGTGATTGACGTTTTTAGGAATGGCGCATGCGCCGTCCGTGTACATATCTCAGTGTGCATTGCGTCAAAGTACGCCGCAATTACGTATTGGTTTCAACGTGGGCGTAAGTTACGTCCAGCCCTATTCACGGACGACTTACGCAAACTTAAAATTTTCAAATTTCGACGCGGGAACGACGGCCATACTTAACATTACTAGTCCAGCTATTTGATGGAATAACTATACACCTGAAAATGCCTTACGTAAACAGCGTATCTGTACTGCGTCGGCCGGGCGTACGTTCGTGAATAGGCTTATCTAGTGATTTACATAGTGCACCCTAAGATAGGACGGCGCAAGCCGTTGTATCTTAGATAGGTTTAAGTGTATCTCTGTTTGAGAATACACTTAAACTTAGGACAGCGCAGATTCCGAGTTAGGTCGGCGTATCTACTGATACGCCGGCCTAACTCTTACTGAATCTAGCTATATATACACATATTTTAATATACAGTTTTGGCAGCGACATTTTAACCCTCCCCTATCTCTTTTCTTTCCTACTGTTCACCTTGGAAGGGGTTGTCCTCAACAAAAAAGTTACAATATTGGCCCAGATTCACAAAGCACTTACGCCGGCGTAAATCACGTTACGCCGACGTAAGTGCAAATGTGCGCCGGCGTATATGTGTGCGCCAGACCCACAAACCAATATGCGCCTAAAAACAGGCTACACCCCGCCGACGTAGCTTGCTTACGCCGGCGTAGAGTGGGCGCACATTTAGGCTGGGAGCATGGTGCCGCTCCCATTGATTTTCCATTCAAACATGCAAATGAGGGAAATACGGCGATTCACGAACCTGCGTGCGCCCGACGCAGGCTACGCGAGGTGCGCGTAAGTTGTACGTCCGGTGTAAAGTTATTCCCCATAAAGGAGGTGCAACCCAGCAGCAGACATGCAAAGGTCTGCACCAGGGAACACAAGCCGGCGTATTTTACGTTGGACATGTGTCTGGCTGGGCGTAGGTTACCTTCACGCCGTACGCAGTGATCCGAGGGATGCGTCCACGTCACGGCGCATGCGCAGTTCGTGATACGTATCTGTGTGGCGCACGGCCCATCATTTGCATAGGTCACGCCTCATTTGCATGGGTCACGCCCACTTGCACATACGCCGGCCTGCGCCCTCGAAAACCTACGCCACGCTGACACAGCGTTGGGAGCAATAGCTTGCTGAATGCAATGCTTGCCTCTCCACGCTACATTGGCGCGGCGTACGGCGTTTGCGCTACGGCGGCGTAATGTGCGCCCACACTCTGTGAATCTGGGCCCTAATGTTTAAAGTAAATCCCATGGAGCCAATGGAATTATGTGAAATTCTGTGACAGGTGCTTTCGTTTCCTTTAAAGATAACCAAGCCTATGTTCAGGCTGAGGACTTCTACTACTTACATTACTCCCTTATTAAAGATATTTTACACTTTTTTACTATAAATGAAAATTCATTTGCTTTTAAAAGTATTTATAATTAACTTCAAACTGCAATTTTCAGAAACTGATGCCGCATACACACCATCACTTTATGTGATGAAAAAAAACTACGTTTTGAAAAACGACACATAAAATTGAAGCATGCGTCAATATTTTTTTGTCGTTTTTCAGAAGACATAAAACTACGTTTTCCCCCACACACGGTCATTTAAAGTGACATTTTTAAAAACGTTGTTTTTTTTCATCACATAAAGTGATAGTGTGTACGCGGCATGAGGCTCAGCAAATGTATTATCTTGGGAATAACGTGTCAATTTCTGCACAATCCCTTTACTTGTCACAATCTTTTCCCATGGGCTGTCTTTTTCTCCTTGATATTATGGAGCCAAGAGGAAGGACAGCTTGATTTTCAAGCCTAACTAAAGCCTTTTCTTTTTGAGACAAATAACCAAGCATTGCTTACAGCTGAATCAGAATACAGAACATTCTTCAATATCTGGCCTTATGTCACTGACATTCTTTTAGTCTTCATTGAATTTGAAAAGTGAAGTAACTTTATGCACTAATGTTGCACTCACTAATGTTGCACTCACTAATGTGCACCTAACTACTGTAACCAATCAACTTCAGCCATTTTTTTTAAATTTGTACTATTAATAACTGCCTGATTGCCATAGGTGTTGCTGCTCTGCTTCTTTTTAAAATTAAACTTCAGGCAAAAAATGTACAGAGCTGTTTTTAGGTTAATTATGCCCTGTACAAGCTTTTGTTGAGCTTCGGGTATGTGCTGAGGGTGGGTCGCTTTGGGAGGTAGAGGGCTTGTGCTAGAATGTGGGGTAGAGTGGGGGACAGATATATGCTGGTGAGGGGGGGTGCTTTAGGTGGGGACTTGTGTTATAAGATGGGTGGGGGGTCAGATATGTGCTTTTAGAGGGGAGAGGACGTGTGCTAGAAGGTGGGGTGGAGAGGAGACAGATATGTACTGGAGGCGCTTTGGGACGGTAGAGGACTTGTGCATGAAGTTGGGACAGAGGAGGAGATCGTATAAGTGCTAAAGGGTGCTTTGGAAGGGGAGTAGACTTGTGTTGGGGGGGGGGGGTGAAGGAGTCAGACATAAACTGGAGGGTGCTTTGAAATGGGAGAGAACCTGCTGTAAAAGGTTGGGGCAGACATGTGCTTTGGGGGGGGGCACTTTGACTTTGGGAGGGAAGTAGACTTGTGTTGGGGGTCAGATATATACTGGGGAGGTAATAATAATTTCTTTGGTTACACTAGTGTTCGATGGCTACTTACCTGTTTCCGTACTCTATTGCTCCCGAGCTATTGTTCTACTTTTTTTATAAGGCAGAAACTATACTGGCACTGTCAAACAGGAGATCGCTCCACCCAACAGTGCTGGCATAATTGTCCTAGATCCTAAGGGGTAGCCTGCAGGACAAGGTTACTTTTCAAAATCGCTGTCAACACAACACATACAGGACATGCCCTTGCTGGTCTATGTCTAATGATGTTTGCAGTTTGGGCATGTCTTGTGTCAATACTTTTAGAGTCACAACCAAGCATGCTGTATATGGGTTTGGGAAGTATGTCAGACTTCCCCATCTCTATACTTGTCCCAAGTCAGGAAATCAGGTAAGCACTGAAGACAATGCATTAGCATGGCAGCCAGGCAACTAGCATTTTGAGTACAAACGGTCAGTAATAGCAGTCTCCATTAACCACTTGCCGTCGCCGCACCGTCATAATACGTCCACAAGGTGGCTCTCCTAGGCGAGAGCACGTAATATGACGTCCTATCTTTTAGCCGCCACTAGGGGCGCACGCGCGCGCCCCCCGCTCGCCCCCGACTCCCGTGCGTGTGCCCGGCGGGCGCGATCGCCGCCGGGCACACGCGATCGCTCAGTACAGAGCAGGGAACGGGAGCTGTGTGTGTAAACACACAGCTCTCGTTCCTGTCAGCAGGGGAAATGCTGATTTTCTGTTCATACAATGTATGAACAGAAGATCAGTGTTTCCCCTAGTGAGGCCACCCCCCCCACAGTAAGAACACACCCAGGCATACTTAACCCCTTCCCCGCCCCCTAGTGTTAACCCCTTCACTGCCAGTGGCATTTTTATAGTAATCTAATGCATTTTTATAGCACTGATCGCTATAAAAATGCCAATGGTCCCAAAAATGTGTCAAAAATGTCCGAAGTGTCCGCCATAATGTCGCAATACCGAAAAAAAATCGCTGATCGCCGCCATTACTAGTAAAAAAAAATATTAATAAAAATGCCATAAAAATACCCCCTATTTTGTAAACGCTATAACTTTTGGGGTATATTTATTACAGCAAAAAGTAAAAAATATTCATTTTTTTCAAAATTGTCGTTCTATTTTTGTTTATAGCGCAAAAAATAAAAAACGCAGAGGTGATCAAATACCACCAAAAGAAAGCTCTATTTGTGGGAAAAAAAGGACGCCAATTTTGTTTGGGAGCCACGTCGCACGACCGCGCAATTGTCTGTTAAAGCGACGCAGTCCCGAATCGCAAAAAGTACTCTGGTCTTTGGGCAGCAATATGGTCCGGGGGGTAAGTGGTTAAGATAATTCAGAGTCAATGGGACGTGCTTTTTTCCGTTCCACCATTGACTACCATGAAAGGTCCAACAGAAGAAATGGCTTATATATATTTTTTTATTCATTAGCTCACTACAAATTACTGTCTTATTGTGCAATCTGTTTTAGATCTGTAAAAAGGGGTCTGCCTGATTGAATACAAATTGATTGCATAGTTTAGGTAGGTCTTCATGTTAGATAGTTCTGGGGAATTTAACAGGGCACTTAAACACCTTCCTGCCCAGGCCAATTTTCAGCTTTCAGTGCTGTCGCTGTTAAAAGACAATTGCACGGTCATGCTACACTGTACCCAAACAAAATTTTTATAATTTTGTTCCCACAAATAGAGCTTTCTTTTGGTGGTATTTGATCACCTCTGCGGTTTTTATTTTTTGCTAAACAAATAAAAAAAGACTGAAAATTTTGAAAAAAAAAAAACGTTTTTCGTTTGTTTCAGTTATAAAATTTTGTAAATAAGTATGTTTTCTCCTTCATTGATGGGCACTGATAAGGCGGCACTGATGGGAACTGATAAGGCAACACTGATGAGGTGGCACCAATTTGGTGGCACTGACGGGCACTGACGATGGGCACTGATAGGCGACACTGATGGACACTGATGGGTGGCACTGATATGCAGCACTGATGGGCATTCATGGGTGGCACTAATGGGCACTGATAGGTGACACTGAGGGGCACTGAAAGGCTGTACTGATGGGTACTTCTGGGTGGCGATAGTGTATAAAGGGGGCGCTAAAAAACTTTTAGCGCCCCCTTTATACACTATCACCAATTAAATTTTTGACCTTTTGACTGAGGTCTCAGTTTCAAGGGAGCTGCTTATTATTTATTATTTATGTGTTGTTTACCACATTAATATATAATAGAATTTTTTTTATTGGCGCAAGATATTACATTTTATCACTTATGGGTGGCACTGATGGGCACTGATAGGCAGCACTGATGGGCACTGATATGCAGCGCTGGTAGATGGCACTGGTAGGCTTCCTGGACATTGATTGGCAGCTGCCTGGGCACAGATTGGCATTCCCTGGTGGTCTAGGGGGGCATACCTGATGGTCCAGTGGGGTGGCCATCCTGGTGGTCCTGGGCGGCTTCCCTGGTGGTCTTGGGCAGGAACCGAGGGGGGGATGCGCTGATAAACTATCAGCACAGACCCCGCTGTCAGGAGAGCAGCCGATCGCTTCTACTCTACTCGCGTCTGTCATATGCGAGTGAGGAAAAGCCGATCAACGGCTCTTCCTGGTTACATCGTGATCAGCCGTGATTGGACATGGCTGATCATGTGGTAAAGAGTCTCCGTTGAAGAGACCTTTACCTAGATCGGAGTTGCGGTGTGTCAGACTGACACACTGCAACACTGATCGCCGCGATGCGCGCCCCCGGGGGCGTGCAGCGGCTTGATATCCTGCATCAAATGACGTCTAGTCAGGATATCGCAACCACTTTGCTGCCATCATTTTGCTATATGGTGGGCGGCAAGTGGTTTAAAGGCTTTGTCAGACTGTAGGATCTATGATGACATTATAAGCTGGGCCTGCCAAATGTAAATGCTGGTGACTTTCCCCTGCCTGGGCAGCTACCCATAGACATCAATGGCTGTGCACTGCTGTACTCGGGTATACAGCGGTTCTATCGTAAACACAAACAAAGCGTATGGGTATATGCAAAACCAGAAATCTTTCTATTTTTTCCATGCACCTGTATGCTGTACTCGTGTCTGCACCTGGACTGCCCTGGTGGGGTAAGATGCCTTCATTTACTTTGAACAGGCTCAACATGTGCAGAGGCCCTTAATAACATTTCACAGTCCTGGGGACATTAAAACAATTGTTCTTTGTTTTGTTTTCTTATTTTTTTTGTTAAAGCTTTTCTTTTCTGAACTTGCACTGGTTTTAGGTTATGAGGTCAGTTGTGATGCAAACAGTGCTTACACAAATATTTTTTAACCTATGGAGGGGTAGAGAGACTAAACTTTACGATTTTTTTTAGACACATGGCTTAAATTTTGTCTGATTCTGCAAATCAAGCCTTGGATGACCCTTAGCCAGGTGGAAAGTTGTCGACTGAACACTGACAGCGCCCTATCAATTGTAGTCACTGTTCAGGTAAGACTGCTGCGAGTGCAGTGAATAAAATAGCTGGCAGTGTAGATTCTTTCAGGCCAGGTTCACATATGTGCAGCTGCAGTTTCCAGCCTGGGATCTGGTGCATTTCTGTTCTCCAGTTTGGGTGCAATTCAGGTCAGAATTTGCTCCTGAACTGGACCCATAAATGCATGAATTGGCTCCATTGAGAGGCGTTCACACTTATATGTCATGCATATATACATATGTGAACCCAGCCTGAAGAGCTATCCAAATGTGGGTGTCTCTAAGGCCTCGAACACACGACCAGACATGTCCGATGAAAACGGTCCGCGTACCATTTTCATTGGACATGTCTGCTGGCTGAATTTGGTCTGATGTGTGTACACACCATCAGACCAAATTCCCCGCGGACAGAATACGCGGTGACGTGGCGGCGACGTGGCGGTGACGTGGCAGCGACGATGACGCCGCGACGTGCGCGCACCAGGAAGTTCAATGCTTCCACGCATGCGTCGAATCACTTCGACGCATGCGTGGGATTTCGGGCCAGCGGACATGTCCGATGAGTCGTACAGACCATCGGACATGTCCAACGGACAGGCTTCCAGCGGACAAGTTTCTTAGCATGCTAAGAAACTTTTGTCTGCTGGAAACCTGTCCGCTAGGCCGGGAAACTGTCCGGTCGGCCCTACACACGACCGAACATGTCCGCGGAAACTGGTCCGACGGACCAGTTTCAGCAGACATGTTCGGTCGTGTGTACAAGGCCTAAAGTGAGCAATGCTAGTGTGAACGAGACCTTAATGAAGGCCATTCTATCTGGCAGGTTGCATTCTGGTGGTTCTTTTTTTTTTTGTGAACCATAAAAACCTATACGGAACAATACACATTTGTTCCTAGCAGGCATGCAGTTTCTAGCATTGTAGGAACTCATAGGGGCAGGACATTATCAGGAACAATCTTAAATTCCCCGATACATATATTTTTTTGCTGTTCTAATTTTTAGCGTTGTTTGTATTTTGTTGCTTTTCCTCTTTAATATATTGTAAGGTTATCTCTTGCCTGTGTGTGTTCAGCAAATCAGACAGTTTACCCCATGTGACAAAGAAATAGGCACATGAGCTGGAGACGGTCTTCTTCATCATTGCATTTTGATTTACCTATTATTAGACAAAAGATACAATTGTTCCCTATGGCAACAAATATCCTCTAATCCAAATTTACTTTTGGAGGACAATTTTGGGGTCACTCAATCTTCTCCTTTCTTTGCCTTCAAGCATCTTGTGTGGGTGAAATCTGAATAATCTTACTTGGCAGCCCACTAAGGTTTAACCTTAACTTAGAGAGTATCATCTTGGTAGAAGTGACTGGCTGAACAGATACACATCTGAGATGCATCAACACACAGCAGATTTTAACCCATCTCTTACCTGTCTTTCTGGTAAAATAGCGTATTTTGCTTTTCAAAACAAACAGCTAACAACAGTATATGTATAGATTTAAATAATGCCTAGTTAATTTATCCAATTAAAATGTTAAAAATCTACTATGAAGTACAAACAAAATAGCTTCCATGAAATCAAAATCTTTAAAGGGTAACTCTACTTTAATGGGAAAAAATTGAAAATTAAAAAAAAAAAAAAACATATATATAGCATATTCAATGGCGACACATATTGTAATTAAATATTAATACAAATTACCTTTCCTTTTCAATCTGCAGCTTTGTAATTTTCTGTAAAATCTAATGCAATATGGCTACCTGTAGGTGTCCTATACACAGAATGTGTACAGAACGCCAGCAGAAAAAATGTAATGAGTGCCGTGTCTTCATTTATATATTTTCCGGAAATAACTGTGTGCTATCTTCCCCACTGTACGGCACAAAGGGGAAGTCTCGCGATGTTGTACTCATTCATTCCTTCCTGATTCTCCCCCTTATGACTGAACAAGACGTCACACATGGGAGTGAATCACAGCAGCCGCAGACACAATAGAACGAAGCCTGTATCCTGGTTGCCGTGGTAACCGAAATTCAGATCAAGGCTTGGTTACAGCGCTATGGCACATGCGCAAGTTTTATGACCGGGAAAGAGTAAGGGCGGAAGTGACAACAGAAAAGAAATCACTATACAGCAGTCGGAATGGCGCTTTCAGTACCCGGAAATGCTGAGAATAAAAACTGCATAAAAAAGGTATTTATAAGACTCGTTTTTAATAGTGTTATATGTAGATTGCATTGCGCTGAGTTTGTGTACTGTACGAATTCAAAAATAGTAAAATCGTCCGGGGTTTACTTCCTCTTTAAGAAGCAGGACACATGCATGAGGCTTGCCATCAATCTAAGGGCTCATAGCCACCTTGCACTACGGGGAGAAGTCTCTCTTTACAACTAGAATCTCCCCCTAGGCTCTGGGACTCATTATTCCAGAGACCTGCTAAGCCATTATGCAAGTCCTGCAGAAGGACCATATTGGGGTAAGTTTTTACCTTTAAGATCACGTTCTATGTATTAATGTTTTCTAATGTATTGTATTAATTTGTTCATTACATAATTATCAATATTGTAATATGCTGTGACTGTCCTCTTTGTCCCCATGCATGCTGTAAGCATTTCCTGCTCTTTTTTTGGCCTACATGCATATTTTCCTTCACTAACCTCCCCAGTATGCTATCCTGGGCCCATACACACCTAGCCTAGTAACTTAACAGTTTTTTTGTCAGCTACATTTTGGGGCTTACCCTAAACAACCCCTAAAATGTGTCAAAATGTTATTGTTGTCCTCAAATTCAGGCAGAGTGCAAGAGACCATTTTTTGGGGCCCAAACTCATCCCCCCCAAAAATGCTAAGTCAACAGATACAACTACTCTATCTGCTGACTTTGCAAAACCCATACGCACTATCCCCCTTTTGTGTTCATATTTATGTATAAATTTACCAAACTATGTAGTGCAAGGGCCTGCTTGATTACCTACAAATTGTAATGCCTCGTGCACATGACGTGATTACTCTCCAGCCTGACTTGCATACACACGTTCATGCAAGAAAACGTCCAACCAAAGCGTGGTGACGTACAACACATACGACGAGACTATAAAGGGGAAGTTCCTTTCAAATGGCGCCAACCTTTGGGCTACTTTTGGGCTGCATACTTGATTCTGAGCATACGCGTTTTTCTTCCCTTGGAAAAGCATACACACGACCGTCTTTCGCAACGGAAAAAAACTGACGGAAACACAACAAGAAAAAAGCTGGTTTCAATTTTTTTCGGGCAATTTTTTCGTTGAGAAAACTGCTAGGGAGCATACACATGACCGGTTTTCACGACCAATATAAAAAATGGCAGTTTTCTCGTCGTGAAAACCCGTCGTGTGTACAAGGCATCTCATAGAACGTTTTTGTCTCCTATTATATTGATAGGTTATTTCAGAATGTCAAAATGTGCTGTAATTTGGACAGTGTGTATCCAGATTTTTAGATTATGACACTTCTTACCTGTCCACTGGGCTTTCAATAGTGTAAGTTAGGAGGGCTAAATGAGTGTGTTTGATGTTTGCATTTAAGTTTTTGGGGGGAAAATGGCTTTGTTGCCTCCCCTGTTTGGGGTTGGGGCAAGGGTAGCCTCCCTTCATCCCTTGTGGTGGCCTGGCTAGAGCCTCCTTTTTTGGTGCCTCCTTGTTAAAAGAAGACATTTTTTTTCCCAAAAATAAAGGTCCAAAAACATGATGAAATAAGAATGTTCATATCTACTTTATATTTACCTTCATCATTAGAATACCAAGTCATACAAAGATTTATGAAAACATTATATATAATTCTCTAGAGCTCCTTGGAGAAAGAACTTATACAGACAGCTAATTTACACATACAGTGGAACCTTGGATTACGAGCAATAATCCGTTCCAGGAGAATGTTTGTAATCCAAAGCACTCGCATATCAAAGTGAGTTTCCCCATAGAAGTCAATGAAAACAAATAAAATTGGTTCCGCATTGACTTCTATGACATGCAATTCCGCATGTGGCCAGAGGTGGGGGTGCCGGAGAGCCTTGGAAATACTTGGGGACAGTATTTCCAAGTATTTCCGAGTGATTCAGAGTATTTCCGAACGGCTCCAAACCGTCCCCGCATCTCTGGCCAAATGCGGTACTGCACACCCCATTAGCTTGAATTCTGCTTGTTTTGCAAGCCAAAACTCGCAAACCGAGTCAGAATTTAAAAAAAAGTTGCTTGTTATTCAAAACGTTTGTGAACCGCGTTACTAGTAAACCAAGGTTCCACTGTATACATATTGGTTATATACAAATATTGTTTACTTTTTTTATGATCCGATGTATGTACTCCATCTGGTCTTGTTCACAGTGTTTGAGAGCAGACCATCGTTTTCTAAATTTGGTTCTTGGATCGTTCCACTGAAAATTTGCACTGCAAAACGGCAATGACCTTCTCCAAAATGAGGTCCTTTCGACTGTTGGGCCTTTTGTAATTTATAGGATGTAGATGGTGCACAATCCTAGAGAAGCACGATTACGACTACAGGCTTTATACCCAGTTATGTTACTGACCTGTTGCTAATTAACTTAATTAGTTGCAAAATGTTCTGCCAGCTCTTCCTTGTTAGTACCACTTACTTTGCCAGCTTTTTTATGCCCTGTCCCAATATTCTGAGACGTGTTGCTGCCATCAATTTCAAAATTACCTTATTTTTTCCCTAAAATGGTACATTTTCTCAGTTTAAATATTCAATATGTTTTCTATTTTCTATTGTGAATAAAATATAGGTTTATGAGATTTGTAAATCCTTGCATTCTGTTTATATGTAGATTTTACCCAACATCCCAATTTTTGGGAAATCGGGGTTGTAACACTATAATTTTCCTTGTAAAAAATACAAATTCTTTACCAGAATTTTTCAAAGTAATCAAGTTATAAATAGTATAGTTATTTAAATTGATAATGATTGTATTACTACCTAGAGTCATAGCTTACGAATTCTAAAAACAATTTAAGGGATTAGTGAAGACTATGGGTGGGCTTTTGTACTTGGCCTTATTTCGTACCTGGGACTAACAAAGGTCACATTCTTTCTAGGTGAGTTCAGGATAAGTTTACCTCTTTCATAAATAATTATAGTTAACTCAGAGAACAACAGAGTTTCCTTCTTTTGCAGAAAGACATGTCTTTCATTTTGCTAGACTTTAGTGATGATACCACTGGTTTGGCTGGAGGTTCACAAGGATAAAGATAATAATGAGATTCATAATTTAATTGTTAAAAACATACTATTGTAAATGTTCATCTTTCAAAACATTAATAATTTCTGTTAGGTGCTACATACATATTAAAATCATCAGACAGTGCAAGAGATGATAATAGTGTTCAGAGTAAGGTATCTGACAGCTACAAATCACATCTCAGCTTACTGTGGAAATGTCAGTCCAAGATGATGTTTCATTGGTTACATTTATTACTCTTTATTCTGCAATATTTTTTTTTAAGCCTGTATATTTTTGGCCATTTTGCAAGATGTGTAGAAAGCTTTGAACCACAGTACTGAAGTATTAAAAATAAACCTCGAGCATAGGGACCCATTTATACCACAATTTGGTGCACTTCAACACATATTTTAATTTGGTCTATTTATAAAAAGGTGTGACTTGACAATGAACACACGGGGAGCTATGTTGGCCAGCTCCAGGTGACGCTACTGCCTGTCCTTCCCAGACGCGTTTCGTCATCATCTGACCCCCATTGAGAACGTCAGATGATGACGAAACGCGTCTGGGAAGGACAGGCAGTAGCGTCACCACGTTGAGGAGGAAGGGCTCCTTGTAATTTGCCGGCCGGCTTATTTCGATTTTAACCAATGCTGTTTTTACCGCAATGTTTGTGAGTACCTTTTACCGTACTATATTAAAACCTTTTTTATAACTGAATTACGCTATGGTGCATCCTTCTCTTGTTTCCTAACTATACATATGGGAGAGTGCTATCTAGCGAGTTCCTGCGAGCTGCTTTCCTCTGTGATCCTGTGGATGAAAGGCCGTGGCTGGGTTACAGCCAAACGCACAGTTGGCTTACCCTCTGGTAAGCAGCCCCTTTTACTGGTGAAGGGATCACTTCAGTCAAGCCTTTTTGTCACTTTAGCGGTGTGGTCTGTTAAGGAACATCTGCATGAGTGTGCCTATTAGAGGATCCACTTTAACTACTTCCATGCTGTTAAATACTCACTATGGACTGATTTATTCGATTACACTATTTATTCGATTACACTATTTTATTATAGGGGTTATTCCTTATAACTGTGATTATTGTGGCGCAGCTTTATTTGTTTTTTCCTTGCTATATTGTGTATCACACGTCTGTTGTAGCCTTTGTTTGTTTATTTTTTGATCAGCGCAGTTTTTTGTTTCCATCGTGTATAGTCTTTATCGGACTTTTTTTCTCGGAAGTCCGACGGGCCTTAGATAGAGAACCTGTTCTCTATCTTTTTGTTGGACATCCGACGGACTCACGGCGGACTTTTGCATGGTCAAAAGTCCAAATGTGTGTACAAGGCATTACAAGGTCTCAGGTGTGATTGGGGAGAAGTTATTACAGGTACTTTAAGTACTTATAATAAATAAATAAGATCCCACCCAAGACAATGGTACATTAACATGATCAAGTTGAAGAAAGTTATAAATAAAATAATATGTACTGTGGAGTACTAAGCATAATTAACACAAAGGACAGTTCATTTCCTTACCAGCCTCCCTACATAATGTTTTTCAGTTATATTCTTGAATGAATGATAGCTTCAGAATAGAAAGACAGACAGTAAACATTGTGCTATCCTCTAAAATTTGTGTTTACTGAGCTCTTACAATGATGATTAGTGGAGAATTGCCCCCTCAAATTCATGTTCAGTGAATTTTGATGATCATTCCACCGTTGCTTACTACTCATAGAACCCCTAGCAACGTCAAGAGGTATAAAATAGTAATTAGTGCCACATCTGTATGGATAGAGTGTACATAAAAAAATGCTTGGACTTGGCACCACGGGACAATGAAAATATAAAATTAACATATTTCATTTATAAACAAACCATCATACAACCTCAGGAGGAACCCTTAACATTGGTTTAAAGCAGCAATTCTCAACCAGGGATCTGTGGAAACCCTAGGGTTCCCCCAGAGGTTGCTAGGGGTTCTTTGAGCTGTGGTTGATTGACGTCCCATTTGATGGTGCCTGCAGAGTTACAGGACCAATGCCACTTGGCAAAATCAGCAGCATGATACTAATTATCTGTTTAGCTATCTGTAAAGATGGCATTGAACACTGATGAATTGGTCTTAGTAAGGGTTCCCTGAGACCTGATAATTATTTTACCCACTGGGGTAAAAAGGTTGAGAAAAGCTAGTTAGAGAAGAGCCAAATATTATCACAGTGACATAAGAGTTAGGTATTGAAGAACTACAATTGACATAATAAACAGCAGATGGCGCTCTTACACCAGATTTTCTTAAAAATTCTTTCCTTTGCCTTTTCTTTTTCTCTTCATTGAGCAAGAGTGTTTAATACCACCATCCTATTGACCTTTAATTAGGAAATCAGATATTATGAAGGTATTGCCAACCGGGTTCATGTTTACTGGATGCTTACTTAATGACATACACTGCAATGAGGTACTAAACATGAGTGACAGATGACTGAATTGTTTGTAAACATAGAAATGGATGCAGAAAATTGCTCTAGTCATCCATCAGTGCTGGTCAGGCGTCATAAAACAACATATCAGAGGTGGTCAAATATGGCAAGACATTAGCTTGCTTCAGTTTGGCAGTATAACCTGAGGCATACTCATAAGATCACGTGTAAAAACACCTACAAACCATTAAATAGGGTTTAAACTGTATATAAAGCTCCAACAATGTTTTGCTTAGTTATTATTAGTATTAGTAGTATTCAGAATTTATATAGTGCTGACTGTTTTCTCAGCGCTTTACAATCTAAAGGGAGACAGTACAGTACAATAAAAAGGGGGGTTAAGAGTTTCAATAGGTGTATTATCCCACATGTATTTATTTTGTATAAAAATGATAAAATCTACTCACAAGCATGAAGATGGAAATACAGTAAAACCTTGGATTGCGAGCATAATTTGTTCAAGAAGCATGCTTGTAATCCAAAGCACTTGTATATCAAAGTGAATTTTCCCATAAGAAATAATGGAAACTCAAATGATTCATTCCACTATTCCATTTATTCATAAGTCCTTCAGTTTATAGTCCATATAAAAAGATTATAGCAATGTGATAAGTTGTGTAACCATAAAATGCCCATCCACAAATGGCAACCTCCCCAAGGGGATTAGAAGCAAAATCCAGCAGGAGCTACAGAGTATAACAGAGAAGAGAGGCACCTCTAAGTGTAGCAATATGGTTACACATAGGTGTGTGCAGCCTTTGGCATTAGGGTGTGCACCCCAAAGCTCAAACACACTCTACCGATCACTCACAATGTTTATTCAGAAAGGCATATGGCATATTTACTGGCCCCTTCCCCCACTCATCCTAAAACATCCAAAGTAACAACCGGTGGGAGAGGAGGGAAGTCGGCAGTGCTGTGGGGGGAAGGAGGGAGCCAGGTCAGAAGGGGGAATCTGTTCTGCACAGGGTGATTAGGGTGTGCCTGGGCACACCTGGCACACCCTGTGCCCACGCCTATGTGGTTACATTTAACCCCCTTAGCGGTAATCTTATAGATTACAGTACTGTATGTAAAAAATACACACCCCCCTTGTCTCTAGTGGTCTGCCCAGTGTCCTACATGTTCTTTTATATAATAAAAACTGTTCTTTCTGCCTGGAAACTGTAGATTGTCCATAGCAACCAAAAGTGTCCCTTTATGTCAAAAATGGTTTTAGAGCAGCTAGAAAACAGCGATAATAAATTATAATCACTTGCAGAATTGTGTGATAGCGATTTGTGGGGAAATTCGTCATAAAAAAATAAAAGTAATGACAGCGACAATTCTGCAACTGAGCAAATTTCAGTGATTTTGAGTTGATTACATTATTGAATAATTTTTATTATAATTATATTATTATTTGTTATAATTATTTATAATTATTTATTATATTATAATTTATAATTTTGTTTTTAAAAAAAATCATACCCGGGATGCCTACTAGACTCTTGTTTGGTCAGATTTAAGTGAGTTATTCCTAAGAATTACAGGCCTACAGTATAAAACGCCAAATTTCCTTTCAAAATAATTGTACCGCTTTTGGAATGTAATTCCAGACAGAATCATACCACCAGGGAGGTTAATGAAGGTGCAACATTTAGCAACTCACATGGTTGATGATTAAAACAGGCACATCTAAGTATGCAGACATCTGGGGTAAAGCGATGCACATAGACCGTCCTCTTCACAGCCAGCTCCCTCCCAGTCTGCAATCGTGACGGGGAAGACTACCCTGCAGTAGAGCGATCTGAAAGCAAAGCTTGAACTACTCGTGGAATGGACGACATCAATGGCGGTGAGGAGAATGGTCTATGTGGACAGTTTTACCCTGGATGCCCACATACTTAGATGTGCCTGTTTTAATCATCAACCATGCGAGTTACTAAATGTTGAACCTTCATTAAATGTAAACATATTGCTACACTTAGAGGCTCCTCTCTTCTATTTTATACTCAGTTGTGACATGACGCTACTCTTATAGCAAGACATTGCCTGTATATCAAGTCAAAATGTATTAAAACATTTTGCTTGTCTTGCAAAACACTCTCAAACCATGTTACTCTCAAACCAAGGTTTTACTGTACGCTCATACAGGCCACTCATTCGTGGCTATACAGTTCATAGGGGGTGCCTCCCAGGGGCCTCTGCTGGCTGAAGCATTTCAAAGATTTTCATCCTCAAAGCTCTAAGGAAGAAGGAAAAACTTTGAAACCCGTAAGCCAGCTTGTGCACCCTCTTTTCTTTTTATCTTTCTAGTGACATGGACACCTCCAGTCCTAGAGGGCAGCAAGACTAGAAACAATGTCCCCTGAGGATCATCACTCCTATAGGTGCTGGGCAACCATATCTGTGCGCAAGAGTATTTCTTCTCTTGTACATCATTTTATCGCTGCCTGGAGAGATTCACCTTCTCTATTTGTTCTGGTGACCATTGTCATGAAACAAGAAGGAGAAGAAGAAGAAGAAGAAGGAAGAAGGAGAAATCTTCCAACGTAGACATATTGTATGTTCAGTTGATATATCTTCTGACTTTGGAGAGATTTTTACTCACTTCCTGTTGAGTATCATGGACAGGATGTGAAGCTAAAACTCCCCAATGAGACATAGGCAGCTACAAAAAAAAAAAAATTCCTCTACCAATCTGAAAATGTATGTATTGCATTTATAAAAAGTTTGCATGGCTGTTCATTCATCAAAACAGCATATCATTTAATTCTGTGAGAATGGGAAAAATTGTAATGTTCCCAGGCTAGATTTTCTGCATAGTTAATTTGTATTCTGAATTACCAGTAATTCCCATCGATCAATCTCCGATACCTATTGATAACTATGCTATGTCCCACATGCTACTGGGATCATTTTAACCCCCCTAACGGTAAACCCGAGCGTGACTCGGGGTTGGTTTTTCATGTTAGGATCGGTAAACCCGAGTCACGCTCGGGCTGGACGGGCTTACCTTTCGCTGGATCCACAGGCTTGGTTTACTTACCTTGTCCCTGGATCCAGCGATGCCACCCGCTGTGTGAGCGAGCGGGTCCTCCTCGCTCGATTCACAGTCCCCGTGTGACGCCGATCTCCGTTCCCTGCGACGTTACGACGCACGGGGACGGAGAACGGCGCCAAATTCAAAAAAGTAAACAAACACTTTACATACAGTATACTGTAATCTTATAGATTACAGTACTGTATGTAAAAAATACACCCCCCCCTTGTCCCTAGTGGTCTGCCCAGTGCCCTGCATGTACTTTTATATAATAAAAAATGTCATTTCTGCCTAAAAACTGTAGATTGTCCAAAAGTGTCCCTTTATGTCAAAAATGGTTTTAGATCAGCTAGAAAACAGCGATAATAAATTATAATCACTTGCAGAAATGTGCGATAGCGATTTGCGGGGAAATTCGTCATAAAAAAAATAAAATAATGACAGCGACAATTCTGCAACTGCAAATTTCAGTGATTTTGAGTTGATTACATTATTGAATAATTTTTATTATAATTATATTATTATTTGTTATAATTATTTATAATTATTTATTATATTATAATTTATAATTTTGTTTTAAAAAAAAAAATCATACCCGGGATGCCTACAAGACTCTTGCTTGGTCAGATTTAAGTGAGTTATTTCTAAAAATTACAGGCCTACAGTATAAAACGCCAAATTTCCTTGCAAAATAATTGTACCGCTTTTGGTACGTAATTCCAGACAGAATCATACCGCCAGGGAGGTTAAAGCTTATATGGTCATGTGAAAATCAAAAGTATACATTTTATAGATTTTTGTATTAAAGCGGGTTTTTTTATATCATTGTCCAATGTTTTGCCTCTTTACAGATGTATATCCTTTAAAGTCCCACATATCCTTTTTGGCCCCCTTCATTTTCTTTTCTTTTTTTTTGTTGTTGCTCTATGCAGATTGTTTGTAGGCAGTTGCAGTCTATTTTCTCCACTGTAGGTGGCGCTCGACCGCAGTGGCAATGCAAAGTGGAGGGGAAGTCAAGAGGAACATGGTCCCCCTGTGGTTTCCTGGGTCACTGTGGAAGCTATCTGATTGGATGTTGCCGCCCCATGTGACTCTGGCAGCCATCTTGAGTCAGGCAAAGCCTATTTAAGGCCTTGGTTTCCAGGCTTGGCACGCATTTCGCATGTGGGTAGTGTAGGGTCAGGTCACCAATCGGACAGGGACAGTGAGTAGCATTAGGGAGAGGTTTTGAACATGTAAGGATAGGAACATGGCATCCTTCCTGGAGACCTCCCCATTCGGGCATGGACCGGCCCTCAAGACAGACACTGTCGACACACCTGAGACCAGGGCTGGACTGGGACGAAAATTTGGCCCTTGACTTCATCCAGACTGGCCCACTTTGACAGGTCTCTCCCATGGCGGCCGGACAACTCCCGCACCGGCCACCCAAGCCCCCTCTCCCCCTTCACTAGCCGTTCTACTTTATTAGAGTAGAATGGCTGGTACTGGTACTCTTATAGGCAGTACCAGTGGGGAAGCTAGACATTATTTCACCCAGGGCACAGAATCAGTTTGGTGCCCCCCCTTATGGGACAAGATTAGGCAGAAGTGAGAAACTCCCACGCCATAGCTGTTGAGTCAGCTGTCTGTCCTCTCCCCCATGCTCCTCTGTCATCTCCTCTGGTCCTCCCCCTGCTTCTTTGCTCCCCCCAGGTGAGCGCTGCGGGGAGGGAGAGGAGGTGAGCGCTGCGGGAAGGGAGAGACAGAGGAGCGGAGTGGGGCGGCGGTCCGCTGTCACTGAAGCCAGCCCACTGAGCTATCGGCCCACCGGTAAACTCCCTGTAGTCCCAATGGCCAGTCCATCCCTGCCTGAGACCTGACCTGCTACACATCATTGTTGCATTCAGTGAGTGTTACCGGTCGGGTGCCTTTCTACTGGGAATTGCCAGACTTTAATGTAAATACAAGTCAGTGACGGTGCGTCCATAAGGGCGCATGGGCGCTGCCCCCTCTCCCCAGCCACCCCCTCTATCACCAATAGATAGATGCATGCATTGTATGAATCTATCTATGGCCCCTGCTAACACCCTCTATTCAGGCACCTGACCCCTTTTCAGGTTCCGGATAAAAGCAGAAAATACTGCATTATGGCCACTAGATGGAGCTGATGAGTCATAATGCAGTATTTTTTCCCAATGATCTGCAGAGAATATACCCTGGCACCATTTAATTTTGCACCAATACATTTACATGCAGTTTTGATGGATGAACAGCTATGCAATATTTTTAAAATACACCCCATACTTACCAACTGATGCAGTCCCTAAAATGATTGAATCCTCACAAACCCAAGTCTTTCAGATTGTCTTTGTTTATTTTGCATATCATTCTAGTAAATAGGGTACCAAAAAGGTCAACTGCCACCAGCAGTTGTAAAGGGGTTGTAAAGGTACAATTTTTTTTTCCTAAATAGCTTTCTTTACCGTAGTGCAGTCCTCCTTCACTTACCTCATCCTTCCATTTTGCTTTTAAATGTCCTTATTTCTTCTGAGAAATCCTCACTTCCTGTTCTTCTGTAACTACACACAGTAATGCAAGGCTTTCTCCCTGGTGTGGAGTGTTGTGCTCGCCCCCTCCCTTGGACTACGGGAGAGTCAGGACGCCCACTCTATCCCTCTATCTGAAATGTAGAGATCGTCCTGACTCTCCTGTAGTTCAAGGGAGGGGCGAGCACGAAAACTCCACACCAGGGAGAAAGCCTTGCATTACTGTGTGGAGTTACAGACGGAAGAACAGAAAGTGAGGATTTCTCAGAAGAAATAAGGACATTTAAAAGCAAAATGGAAGGATGAGGTAAGTGAAGAAGGACTGCACTAAGGTCAAGAAGACTTTTAGGGGAAAAAAATGGTACCTTTACAACCCCTTTAATCTTTGGGTTCCCCCAAAATCAACAAGCATCTGAGAAGCAATCCATCCATCCTGCCCCAAGAACTCTATGGTCCCCAAATGTTTCCAGTTACTGCAGTATTAGGTGGGGACTGCCGAACGTTCCCAGGTCCGGAATGACATCACCCTTTCCTGCTCTAAAATGGAAAGAAATTTGGCTTTAGATACTTTTTAATTAAAACAGGTTTAAAATGCTTAAATTAGGCCTGGCTAATAAAGGGAGACTTTTGTTTAGTTATAGTCACATTGTACGCTGTATGCAGTACAATGGATTTCCATGTGAAAGGCACTGGGGTCATGTTTGGGGGTCTGTATTTAATACTCTGCAGCATTTTAGCTTTTATGAATATATGTGCAGCACATTATGATGGCTCTTGTTACACGATTATGTTTTCCAGGCTGCCCATTAGTGAACGTATGTTGTTTTGTGAGCAAACTGAGCCTGGATTTTCCCTATTGTAAATAAACCTGGGGATTCTAAAGCTCCCGGTGTCAGATGTCAAAATAGATCTGTAGTGACTGCATTCTGTCTGCAGAGGGAGCTGTGGATTAGATGCTGTTGTAAATGTTATTTGGTAAACACAGATCTGGAAATACATGCCTTATTTTCCTCGCAACAGCTGTTGACCAAATGCTGCCATTTATGGGTAAATACTTTTACACCATCCATCAGATTGGGTGATCGTTGGTCCATGTATGGTACTTTATTGATCTGCATTGGCACCAGCAGTACTTGGATGTTCTGATTTGTTATCTGAGTTTCTAAGCTTCTTTGGGCGAGAGGAATAGTCATAACCTATCACTAATGTCAGGTTCACATCTATCCCTGTTGACTTATTGCATTATTATTATTACATTGTGGTTCAATTTTGGTTTGGCCCATCAGGATTGATTTTCTGCAACAACATCATTGTTGTGACCTTTGGAAGGGTCTACTTCCAGGCACTGGCAATGCATGAAAACACATCAAGGGACTCTACAGACGGGCGGCCGGTAAAAAAAAAAACATCCGAATTGTAACAGGAAAGCCAGAAAGGTCTGTACACATATGTAGGGCCACAATACTTTTCTTTGTAGGCATGGCATTTTTAACTCGGAGGCAGGGCCGATCCTAGGCAGGGTGCACAGGGTGCTTAGCACCCAGGCGCCTGCAGAGGTGGGGGCGCTGAAGTGCCAGAGTTCTCCTCTCCTTCCTTCTCTTCTTGTTTGTGTCCGTCCAGAACTGAAAGTGTGAAAGCACTCGGGCTCTCACACTGGAAATGCAGATGAGGCTTTTTTCAGGCACTATTTTTAACGCTAAAGCGCCTGAAACGGAGAAATGTCTCCATGTTAAAGGGGTCTAATGAACCATCTCCTGTACTGTGTCTGCAGTCTCTGACCATCTACTGTACCAACTCTGCAGTCTCTGACCGTCTCCTGTATTATGTCTGCAGTCTCTGACCGTCTCCTGTACCAAGTCTGCAGTCTCTGACCGTCTCCTGTATTATGTCTGCAGTCTCTGACCATCTCCTGTACCAAGTCTGCAGGCTCTGACCATCTCCTGTACCAAGTCTGCAGTCTCTGACTGTCTCCTTTACCATGTCTGCAGTCTCTGACCATCTCCTGTACTATGTCTGCAGTCTCTGACCATCTACTGTATCATGTCTGCAGTCTCTGACCATCTCCTGTACTATGTCTGCAGTCTCTGACTGTCTCCTTTACCATGTCTGCAGTCTCTGACCGTCTCCTGTATTATGTCTGCAGTCTCTGATCATCTCCTGTACCATGTCTGCAGTCTCTGACCATCTCCTGTACTATGTCTGCAGTCTCTGATCATCTCCTGTACCATGTCTGCAGTCTCTGACCACCTCCTGTACTATGTCTGCAGTCTCTGATCATCTCCTGTACCATGTCTGCAGTCTCTGACCATCTCCTGTACCAAGTCTGCAGTCTCTGATCATCTCCTGTACCATGTCTGCAGTCTCTAAACGTCTCCTGTACTATGTCTGCAGTCTCTGACCATCTACTGTATCATGTCTGCAGTCTCTGACCATCTACTGTATCATGTCTGTAGTATGTCAGGGAGCTCTTTCTAACAGACTCTCTAACAGAAGTCCTCTCTGTGTTCATCAGAGAGGCCCCCCTCCAGGTCCCAATAAAGTACTTTGCTTCTCTTCCTGTATTTTGTTTATTGTTAGGAGACCATGTAAGGATCCCAGGGTAATGAAAACTTTGTGGGGGAGCATCTCTGTGGTTGAGTCATTGGCACATTTTGCCACAAGGGGAGGAGTTGATAGAAATGACCACGCCCATGTGGGGGCCCCAGAAATATTTCTGCACCCAGGCGCCTGTGACACTAGGATCGGCCCTGCTCGGAGGGCAGAGTTTGACAGGCAGCACCACCTGTCAAACTCGCCTATTAAAGTGTTACTAAACCCACAACAGTAAAATCAGTCTGTATATGCAGTAAAGCATGCTTGTTATACTCACTGTGAAACCTAAGGGGTTAATCCTCTGCATTGTGTAAAAAGGCTGTTGGATCCTGTCTTCTCTTATTATCTCCTTTTTCCACTGACTTTAGTATATTTCCTGATATTTACGGAGCCAGGGGACAAGCTGCATATGCTCAGTTTGGTGTATATTTCTAGAGAGTATTTTTTTTTCTTAGGAAAGTACACATGATCAGCACAGGGCCAATCAGCACTGTCCAGACAGAGGGTGGTCAGGGATCCTGCATTCTCATAGGACAATCATTGGAGAATGAAAACTCCTCCTACAAGCTTTAAGCAGACACTCATAGAAGTCACAAGACTGCTATATACTGCTGAGTAATCAAGGAAAGTAGATGAACGGCGGCACACTGATTTAACACCTTTATTCTGCAAAAGTACAGATATAAAATCCAAAACGGTCAATCCAAGGGTGAGACTGGTACAGACAAAAAGGCTAACGCGTTTCACATCAATATAGATGCTTAATCATAGACTGCTCGAACTGCTGATGAGAAAAGGTATTTAGCAGTTTATATCTACTAAAATAATTGCATTTCCATGTTCTGTGTACTGTGGGAGACCAGATATAGTGAATGCAGGGTCCTGGGTTCAGTAATAATCTAAGTTCAATGTTGCCGCAACGTAAGCTCAACATTTGGCTCGCAGTTGCGGCATAGCCCTGCAATGTAAAATTGCCGTTTGGAAAAAAAAAAAAAAGGGGGCATTTGGGAGGCAGCAATAGCGCCAATAAAATACTGCTATGCCGCCCTCGGGGAAGTGATCCACCATGGATTGCTTTTCAGAGGGCGGTTAGCAGTACTTCAATTCTGAAAGCACTATACAAGCATTTTCACGCTACTATGACCCACAGTGTTATGCCAACACACCTTTTCCATCACATGTGAACGCACTAAACTATGTCATCTACAGGCTCCGCAGTGAACACATAGGAGTTGATTTACTAAAGGCAAACAGACTGTGAACTTTGCAAGTGCTCCAGAGCTTAGTAAACGAGGGGAAGCTCTGCTGACTTCCATCATCCAACCATGTGCAAGCAAAAAATGCATTTTTTTTTTTACTATTTCTTGCATGTGATAGGGTATTCTTTGCAAAGGGAAGCTTTACCTCATTTGCCAAGCTCTGGAGCAAATGCACTGGATCTGGATCATAGTTTCAGAGGGGATTTAGAGACCGTTTACAAGCATTCAGGAAGGAATACAGCCGCCTCTCGCATGCCTATTTTTGGACCTTCAGGGGCATATTTTCTACCCAATGGGGATTTTACATTGAACTAATGTGGAGCAACTGCCATAGCCACATTTGGCACATGGTGCTGCCTGTCAAACTTGGCATGTTAACCACTTAAGGACCGCCTCCTGCACATTTACGTTGGCAGAATGGCACGGCTGGGCACATGTACGTACAGGTGCGTCCTGTGCTAGTACCCAGCCGTGGGTCGCGGGCGCGTGCCCGCGACCCGGTCCAAAGCTCTGTGACCAGGACCCGCGGACCCGATCGCCGCTGGAGTCCCGCGATCGGTCCCCGGAGCTCAAGAACGGGGAGAGCTGTATGTAAACACGGCTTCCCCGTTTTTCACTGAGGCGGCGGCATCGATTGTGTGATCCCTTTTATAGGGATACACAATCGATGACGTCACACCTACAGCCACACCCCCCCTACAGTTAGAAACAGACATGAGTTCATACATAACCCCTTCAGCGCCCCCTTGTGGTTAACTCCCAAACTGCAATTGTCATTTTCACAGTAAACAATGCATTTTAAATGCATTTTTTGCTGTGAAAATAACAATGGTCCCAAAAATGTGTCAAAATTGTCGGAAGTGTCCGCCATAATGTCGCAGTCACGAAAAAAATTGCTGATCGCCACCATTAGTAGTAAAACAATTTTTTTAATAAAAATGCAATAAAACTATCCCCTATTTTGTAAACGCTATAAATTTTGCGCAAACCAACCGATAAACGCTTATAAAGATTTTTTTTACCAAAAATAGGTGGAAGAATACGTATCGGCCTAAACTGAGGAAAAAATATGTTTTTTTATATATTTTTGAGGGATATTTATTATAGCAAACAGTAAAAAATATTGCATTTTTTTTAAATTGTCGCTCTATTTTTGTTTATAGCGCAACAAATAAAAACCGCAGAGGTGATCAAATACCACCAAAAGAAAGCTCTATTTGTGGGGAAAAAAGGACGCCAATTTTGTTTGGGAGCCACGTCGCACGACTGCGCAATTGTCAGTTAAAGCGACGCAGTGCCGAATCGCAAAACCTGGCCGGGTCCTTTAGCTGCCTAAAGGTCCGGGTCTTAAGTGGTTAACTTACAGTTGCCACACTGCAATGCAAAGTATTTTGGCCACATTAATGTAAACAGACCCACAATGTAGGAGGGTGGCCATGGGGGGGGGGCAGTAAATTAGGGTATCAACTGGTTGCCCATGTGAACTTGGCCTTACTCACTAATTGTACAGTGATTTGTAGTTGAGTCGCTCAGGAAATGAGTTTTTGCAGCATTTCATGTTGGCAACCAACTCGCCAGCAACAATCTTTCTGCATTCACCTCTGTGGCTAAGCTACAGATCCCTGCAGGAAAGTGATTGTAGCAGTAAACACTAATGTAATGATGAGGCAGAGGTTTGATTTGAAGCTGCGAACTTAACTACAGCAATTACTTCAATCGCTGCAAGTCACAGTAAATCACTGACATCAGCCATTTGAAGTGACAATGAATTGCTGCTACAAAATTACCCATCTGACATGTACAGGGGCCGCTGTGAGGCAGTAAAAACAGGCAGTTGAGCTGGAGTTTTTCTGCCCCCCCACCCCCCAACTGCCCAGTCACAAGTTAAAGGAGTTGTAAAGGAAAAATGTTTTTGCTGAAATGACTGTTTACAGGTTATAGAGACATAATAGTTAACTGATTCCTTTTAAAAATTATTAAAAATAGATACAAATCAATCATACAATGTACCTGCAGTTTCTAGTTTCTTTTTGCATGTTGTTTCCTGCTTCTGTGATGTACAGAGGCACAGAGCCAATACAGGGCAGTGATGGTTTGGAAAACAAAACTGATTGGTGCTGAGGGGTTTTAGACACACAGTAATCACACCTCCTTCATTAGTGACCACAGAGAGAAAGCTCCCAGCACTGTGGTTATCAGGAAACAGACAACCAGGAAGTGTGGAGATCAGAGAAGAATTACAGCAACTTGAGAGCAAAATCGAACAACGAGGACATGAAAACAGCACTGCATTAAGGTAAAGGAAGCTATTAAGATTAAAAAAAAAATTTCCTTTACAAACCCTTTAACATGGTCACACTACCATACCAGTTGCAGGACAGGAGGTATTGATACCAAACACAAGCTAAAAGTGCTGCAAGCCTTTCACAGCACTGTTCAAATATCTCTGAAAAAAATCCGCTGTGAGTTAGGCATGTGCATGACGAAAAAATTGTTTAGTTTCGTTTTGATTTGTTAATCTAGTTATTTTGTTTAGTTAAATTTGGTTGATTCGTTCAATTCGTATTCTAAATTTGTACTCGCGATTTCCAAATTTTCTTCGAATTGACCGATTTTTTTTCCATTCTAAACGATAAATTTTCAAAATCGGTTAAAACGAAAATGTTATATTGTTTTAGATTTGAATGCAGCAAAGTGAACAAACAAAAGAAAAATCTTCATCAAATGATAACAATGACAATGGTACTCTAATAACACACACAGGGCCAGATTCACAAACCAGTTACGCTGCCGTATTTATTGATACGCCGCGTAATTTAAAAGTTGCACCATCGTATCTATGCGCGGTATTCTGGGAACAAGATACGCCTGAAATATGGCTTCAGCCGACCGACGTAAGTCTTAGTACGCCGTCGTATCTAGGGTGCATATTTACGCTGGCCGCTAGGGGCGCTTCCAATAGACTTACGCAACAAATATGTAAATGAGCTAGATACGCCGATTCACGAACGTACTTGCGCCCGCTACGCCGTTTACGTAAGGTTTACGTCCGCCGTAACGTTACCCCTGGTATATGAGGCGCAGGTAATGCAAAGTATGGACGTCGGAACAAGCGTATCTTTTTACGTCCTTGACGTAAGTTGTACGTGAACGGGGCTGTGCATAGGTTACGTTCACGTCACAGGCATTGAGCTGGCGTAACTTAGGGAGAAAATTTGACGTGATACTGAGCCTGCGCGCGCATGCGCCGTTCGTTAGGCGCGTCATTTACGTGGGGTCACGATTCATTTCCATACAACACGCCCCCTACCAGCCTACTTTGGATTAGGCGGGCTTACGCCGGCCAATTTACGCTACGCCGCCGCAACTTACGGAGCAAGTGCTTTGTGAATACTGCACTTGCCTGTCTAAGTTGAATCTGGCACATAGTCTTTGATTTCAGCAATATGTGTACAGTTAGAATTCGACTCAAGTTCAATGTAAAATTTAGTCCCAATTTGAGTCCGAATTTCCGAAATTCGGATGAACTTCGTTACGTTATTAGGAGCATTCGGTAAAAAAAAACCACTTTAACATCTTTAGTACTGGGGCAAGGCAATAATCTGTGTGTGTGTGTATGTGAGTATAAACTGGCCTGGGTTCCACCTTTGGATTCGGGACCCAAATGCAGACGTGACTGTTATCCCTACGCCACAGGTGAAGGACCCGTTCTGTTTCTATAGAGAAATGACAATGATTACTGAATGCAATAAAAAAGAATTCCAACATGTTAGGACATCTGTGTGAGATCATTTTACATAAGCTACACAATGGGGCTGATTTACAAAAACAGAAACAAAACAGAAGCCCATGGCAGGCAGTCAGATTCCCGACTTCATTCAAAGGATTAAACCCAATTAGTTGGTGTAAGCATTCGCTTGAGCATACTATTTTATTTTTTGTTTAGGGTTTCCTCTTTTGTTAGGGCGCTGACACCAGGACGAAGTTATGCAATATAATTCAGCTTTGTGTGATGCAGCAGTGATTTAAAAGAGAAGTTTGGGATTTATTAAAAATGAAACTCTGCTAGGTGGATGCAGCATCAGTCTGATGCTGCATCTATTCCCCATCAGCTCCAAGACCAAGAACTGAGCGATCAAACACAGCCGATCGCTCAACTCCTGGGTCTTCAGGCTGCAGATAGCTGGTGACTGTGAATCACCGGCTCTTGGCTCTGACCCCCCTCCCCCCTTAGCACATACTGGAGCGCTGGACTGTAGAGGGGGTGGGAGGGGCATACTCAGTCTCCCAGCAGAGCCACTGAAAGGCTGAGCCAGCTGCTGGTCCAGGAATCTAGGTGGATCCCAATCATATAGTAGGGATCTTTTCCGAGCTTGGGTCGACTCTGTGATGTCAGCCGACAGCCGATCTCCGTTCCCTGCGACGTTACGACGCACGGGGACGGAGAACGGCGCCAAATTCAAAAAAGTGAACAAACACATTACATACAGTATACTGTAATCTTATAGATTACAGTACTGTATGTAAAAAAACACACCCCCCTTGTCCCTAGTGGTCTGCCCAGTGCCCTGCATGTCATTTTATATAATAAAAACGTTTCTTTCTCCCTGCAAACTGTAGATTGTCCATAGCAACCAAAAGTGTCCCTTTATGTCAAAAATGGTTTTAGATCAGCTAAAAAACAGCGATAATAAATTATAATCACTTGCAGAATTGTGCGATAGCGATTTGTGGGGAAATCCATCATAAAAAATAAATAAATAATGACAGCGACAATTCTGCAACTGAGCAAATTTCAGTGATTTTGATTTGATTACATTATTGAATAATTTTTATTATAATTATATTATTATTTGTTATAATTATTTATAATTATTTATTATATTATAATTTATTATTTTTTTTTTTTTAAATGTCATACCCGGGATGCCTATTAGAATCTTGTTTGGTCAGATTTAAGTGAGTTATTTCTAAAAATTACAGGCCTACAGTATAAAACGCCAAATTTCCTTGCAAATAATGGTACCGCTTTCAGCATGTTTTTTCTGAAAGAATCATACCGCCAGGGAGGTTAAGCTAGTGTATTGTTGGTTCACTTACATTTTCCTTCGATTTCCCTTCTAAATGTTTTTTTTTCTTTGTCTGAATTTTTCACTTCCTGTTCCTCCTCAGTAAGCTTGCCCCCATCACTCGAGCCATTCTGGCTGGGGGTTAGTCAGCGTGCTTTCCCCACCCCCCTTGGGACTACATCCTTGCGGGGAGACACTGTGAACACAGCATCTCCCGGCAGGGATGTAGTCCCAACTTAGGGAGGGGGAAAGCACACTGACTAACCCCCAGCCAGAACGGCTCGGATGATGGGGGCTAGCTTACTGAGAAGGAACAGAAAGTGAGAAATTCAGAAAAAAAAACATTTAAAAGGGAAATCGAAGGAAAAGTTAGGTGAACCAACAATGCACTAGCTTAACCACTTAACCCCCAGACCATATTGCTGCCCAAAGTCCAGAGCACTTTTTGCGATTCAGCACTGCGTCGCTTTAACTGACAATTGTGCAGTCGTGCGAAGTGGCTCCCAAACAAAATTGACGTCCATTTTTCCCACAAATAGAGCTTTCTTTTGGTGGTATTTGATCACCTCTGCAGTTTTTAGTTTTTGCCCTATAAACAAAAATAGAGCGACAATTTTGAAAAAAATATATATTTTTTACTTTTTACTATAATAAATATCCCCCAAAAATATATAAAAAAACATTTTTTTTCCTCAGTTTTGGCTGATACGTATTCTTCTACATATTTTTCTTAAAAAAAAATCGCAATAAGCGTTTATTGATTGGTTTGCGAAAAAGTTATAGCGTTTACAAAATAGGGGGTATTTTTATAGCATTTTTATTAATATTTTTTTTTTACTAGTAATGGCGGCGATCAGCTTTTTTTTTTCGGTACTGCGACATTATGGCGGACACTTTTGACACATTTTTGGGACCATTGGCATTTTTATAGCGATCAGTGCTATAAAAATGCATTAGATTACTATAAAAATGCCACTGGCAGTGAAGGGGTTAAAACTAGGGGGAGGGGAAGGGGTTAAGTATGTTCCCTGGGTGTGTTCTAACTGTAGGGGGGGTGGCCTCACTAGAGGAAATGACTGATCTTCTGTTCATACATTGTATGAACAGAAGATCAGCATTTCTCCCCCTGACAGGACCGGGAGCTGTGTGTTTACACACACAGCTCCCGGTCCCCGCTCTGTAACGAGCGATCGCGTGTGCCCAGCGGCGATCGTGCCTGCCGGGCACGCGCACGGGAGTCGGGGGCGAGCGGGGGGGGGGCGTGCGCGCCCCTAGTGGCCTGTGCGAGAGCCGATGTTATACTACGGGCTCTCGCGCAGGGGAGCCGACTTGCCACCATAAAAGGACGGTGGGCGGTCGGCAAGTAGTTAAAGGAACCTATTTAGAAAAAAAAAAAACGAACCTTTATAACCCCTTTAATGCTCTTTCAGACTCAGGCTCTTTTTTTTTTACACATTCAAGTAAGCTTTTGATAGATGGTGGGTATAATGTTATAACGCCTCTTCACTGCCTGATCTAACTCTTTAATGCTGCGCTACAGTACTGCATTGCATTGCATGCAGTTGCAGCGTGGTCTTAATAACCTCAATAGACTCGCTACACTAAATTGAAAAGGCAGCAGCTGCGCAGCAAAGGATCACAGCCACGGCATCTGTATAGCCCCATCTGGCTGTATTTGAACAATTTTGGTGGGTGGGTGGTGGGGGATTTTTAACCTATTCATTGCTTTTATTTTAGAATAGTCCTGGAGGTACACTGAGGAGAAACATGGAATGGAGTTAAATAAGCCCATGGTTGCTGTCAGTGTGAGCAATACACCTGCATTAGGGTCAGTGGTGTTGCTATTAACTCCGACCATTGCTGGTCAGTAACAGTGATGTTTGACCCTTTCCATTGGTGGTCGGGTACTCTATTGCCGGTCTTCAGGATGACGTCAGACTAGAACTATAGTTGTACTGTGAGTATGAGTGACGATAACGCCTGGCAGTGCCAGTATTTCAGTGCTGAGTGCTGGAGAGCAAACAGCTGTCACTCTACAAGCTCTGGGTTTCCTGAGTCCAAAATCCCGGGACTGTCCCACAGATTCTGATCATTCCCATTTCCGGCTCAGATGAGCCGTTATATGCGAATAATAGTCAGTGCTGGCCCAAGACATTGTGCTGCCTGGGACCAAGAATGAAATGCTGCCCCCCCCCCCCCCCCCGAAAAAAAATCACGCCAACCAAAAGGCCCCCACATTCATTATTTTATATCATGATAACTAAAGGGGACCCGTCATGGCTCTATACATGTATAAAGGAGTATAAAGAGGACATGTCATGGCTCTATAGATGTATATATGAGTATAAAGAGAACCTTTCATGGCTCTATACATGTATAAAGGAGTATAAAGAGGACCTGTCATTGCTCTATACATGTATATAGAGGATCTGTCATTACTCTTTACATGTAAAGGAATATCAAGAGGACCTGTCATGGCTCTATAAATGTATAAAGGAGTATAAAGAGGACCTGTCATTGCTCTATACATGTATATAGAGGATCTGTCATTACTCTTTACATGTAAAGGAATATCAAGAGGACCTGTCATGGCTCTATAAATGTATAAAGGAGTATAACGAGGGCCTGTCATGGCTCTATAGATGTATAAAGAGAACCTGTCATGGCTCGATACATGTATATAGAGGACCTGTCGAGACTCTTTACATGTAAAGGAATATAAAAAGGACCTGCCTTGGCTCTATAAATGTATAAAGGAGTATAATGAGGGCCTGTCATGGCTCTATAGATGTATAAAGAGAACCTGTCATGGCTCTATACATGTATATAGAGGACCTGTCGAGACTCTTTACATGTAAAGGAATATAAATAGGACCTGCCTTGGCTCTATAAATGTATATAGGAGTATAACGAGCGCCTGTCATGGCTCTATAGATGTATAAAGAGGGCCTGTCATGGCTCTGTACATGTATATAGGTGTATAAAAGGACCTGCCATGGCTCTATACATGTATCCAGGAGTATAAAGGGACCTGTGAATTGCCGGCGTCCACAATGTCTTTTGCGCAAACTAATCAATGTACGCTAATTGTGTTTTTTTTTTTTGGTACCAAAAATATGTAGAAGAATACATATTGGCCTAAACTGAAGAAAATAGTTTATGTTTCTAAATTTGGGGGATATTGATTATAGCAAAAAGTTAAAAAATATACATATTTATAGCACAAAAAATAAAAACCGCAGAGGTGATCAAATATCACCAAAAGAAAGCTCTATTTGTGGGTAAAAAAGGACGCCAATTTTGTTTGGGTAGCGGAGCTGGCGGAACAGGCTGGCGGGCATCAGTATGCTGCCCCCCTAAAAGTGCTGCCTGGTACCCATGGTACCACCCGGTCCCATCATAGGGCCGGCCCTGATAATAGTGGTGCAGAGTACAAATCTGACAGCCACTGCTGTTCACACACAGTGTGGTGGATTTACTAAAGGCAAATAGACTGTGCACTTATTATTATTTTATCCTAAAGAGTATTTCATTTATTTAAAGCCATAGTCCAGCTGAACAGTAAGTTGGTATACAGTAATTCGCTAAAAGTAATTTGTAAGTCATAAAAGTTTTCTTTGACGGTATTTACTGCAGCCTCTGAGCAAGCACCAGTACATATTGTACTTTTTTTAGACTTGCCGCCTATTTTGTATAATTTCTGCTAAAGTTGTTAGCATTATTTTTTTATGCTTACTAATAATTTACTATTATATTTGAATGAGGTTCATAAGCTGATAAAGGAGATATTAGTGCTTTGCATTACCCTCTATTGGTCCAGTTCTGCTCTGTCATTAATGAGAGTCGCCTCTCTTCATTGAGCTGAGTAAAGAAAACGTGTGAAAGCGTGTGGGAAAGTTGTGTGAAAACCCTGTGAAAGATTGTAACCTGTGGGTGGAGATTACAATGCTGTAAATTTTGTGCCTGTGATCACCACGGTTGTAAATCAGCCCAGGAGTATGTTTAACTTGTTTTTGTTTCTGTCAGCGAAAAAAAAAAAAAAAAAAAGTGTGGCAATGCAACTGATGTAGTATTATTACTACTGAACAAATGATGTAAGTGACCCATATCTATCCTGCAGCTGTGGAACTACTATATTAGTGTCAGGGGTAACTGAGTAGTTGCAGCAACCATTTACCTGTGCATTGTATCAATATATTACTGCAGATCTGTTTTTTCTTGTGTTGCGTTGCATTTGCAACCCAATTTTGCTGTACATTGTGTTATATTTTGTCAAAAAAACAAGAAGAGGAGGTGCCTCTGGGTGAAGACTGTATAACAAGTTTTTTTTATAAATCAAGAGTTTAGTAGTAGAAACTCACATTTGTGCAGTTAAAACAGGCATGGTATAGTCCCAAACAATAGGGGTCTTCAGTGATGTCAATCCCTTAGGCCGCGTACACACGATCGGTCAAAACCGATGAAAACGGACTGAAGGACCTTTTCATTCGGTCCAAACCGATCGTGTGTGGGCCCCATCGGTCAGTTAACCTTCAGTCAAAAAATTTAGAACTTGTTTTAAAATGTAACCGATGAACTGATAACCGATAGGTCAAAACCGATGGTTAGTATGCAAAAGCATTGGTTAAAAATCCACGCATACTCAGAAGAATCAAGTCGACGCATGCTTGGAAGCACTGAACTTCATTTTTTTCAGTACGTCGTTGTGTTTTACGTCACCGCGTTCTGACACGATCGTTTTTTAACCTATGGTGTGCAGGCACATCAGACCATCAGTCAGCTTCATCGGTTAACCGATGACAACGGTCCTTTGGACCGCTTTCATCGGTTTTGACCGATCGTGTGTAAGCGGGCTGAGTCAGCCTGTGGGTGTGCTCTCTCAGTAGTCGTCTTGTGGACCTCTAGATGGTGCTCAGCCGGCTGCGGTAGATGGACATCAAAATGAGTCTTGAGACGCAAGCTGCAATCCAGACGAAGGGGGGTGACGTCACTAGAATGCGACGCGTTTCTGAGCATGCAGGCCGTGAATGACGTGGCGGCTGCGCTCCTTCTTCAAGCTCAAGTTCTTTTTTTTGTCACACATAGCGCAACATTATTTTATTTATTTATATTTTTTCGATAATATCTCACTAAAAACTATTGCAGCTTATATTCACATTGTTATGGCAAGCGCAGTTTATTTTTGTTTTTTATTAATTTATTTTTGCCTTGTGGAGTGATTGAATGAAAACAGGTTAAAATAGTTAGTTAGGTGCTATCCCGGCTGGGAGAGTAGGAGTTAATGTCTTTCCGATTCTTTGGTAGTTTTGGTGGGTTCTTCTCTGGGTCCAGCCCATTGGTCCTGTGTGATATAAAAAGGGACAGTGGTGAGCTGACTGTGTCTCCTCTCCTCCATTCCGCACACCCCGGTGCCATCCTCTCCTGCCAAACGGGGCCGGACAGGGGCCAGCCGGTGCTGTGCTTTCGCCAAGCTGTCGGAGAATGTCATATGTCATTATCCTAGCCCAGGCAGTGGGATATGACCTGTACAGTGCTTATGAATATATAATTGCTCCACAAGACAAAGCTATTGTCAAAGCCGACATCCACATCTGTGTTCCAAGGGGATGCTATGGACGAGTTGCTCCACGATCTGGTTTAGCTGCCAAGCCCTTTATTGATGTTGGAGCTGAAGTTCTTGATGAAGACTACAGGGGAAATGTTGGTGTGCTGTTTCATTTTGGCAACAAACCCTTTAGATTTATAAAGATGATCAAGTAGCTGGATGTGGATGTGATGGAGTGAGGTGCTGGTGGCTTTGGATTAACTGGTCAAAACTACATTTTCTGATATAGTATTAGCTGTACATATTGGAAATTCGTGTTTTTTTTCACCCATCTTAATGGAAAAATCTTTTCTGGTTATTTTCTTATCGGGAAATATTTTTTCCAGTGTTAAAAAGAAGAGACATTGGCCCGGTAGGAGAGACCCCGCCCAGAGGATAGGGAGTTCGGGGCTTCCCCCTAATGAAAGCCCCATAAAAAAAGGTTTCCCCCTGCAGAAGAGAGAGATTGTGTACCCACAAGGGAGGGAGACAGTGAATGACACCCATTGGAAGCAGAAGGAGATCATCAGCATCAGAATGTAAAGTCATCTGAACCTGGGATTTTCCCTGAAGTCACAAATGTATCTGTGTGTCTGTTTTATCCTAGCAAAAAAAGGCAAGAGTATTGCTCAGTGCTGGATCAACTCTTCGTGGCAAGACTGGGCACAGATGACTTGACATCCTCTACTGTACCAGGTAGAAGTCTTCATTAAAAAAAATATTTTTAGGTTTACACCCACTTTAAGTAAAGTATTGAAATGTTGTCCTTTGCCTGGTCTGAAGTCACTGAAAGGGGGTGTATTGTAAATTACCAGCACACACATAGGCACAGAGTGGGTGTTATGGGGTATGAAGATATCAGTATGGAGTGGGGCAGTGTGAAAACACAAGTGGTTACCTAGAGTAACGGAAGTCCTGTACCCATAGTTCCCAACTGTCCCTGATTTTGAGGGACTGTTCATGATTTGGAACAAAGTCCCTCTGTCCCTCTTTCATCCTCATTTGTCCCTCATTTTGGTCTGATCTTTATGGTTGTATATAAAATGCACTATTTATCTT
Source organism: Rana temporaria (assembly GCF_905171775.1). Classification (NCBI taxonomy): domain Eukaryota; kingdom Metazoa; phylum Chordata; class Amphibia; order Anura; family Ranidae; genus Rana; species Rana temporaria. The sequence goes on along the minus strand of NC_053501.1, from coordinate 35,520,953 downwards.
TCAAAAAGTATTTCCCGGTGCTAAACCTTTCATACAATTTCTAAATTGCTGCATTTGTAAATTTCAAAAGCCAGTTTAAAGGAATAGTAGTGGTAAAAAAAAAACACTTGTGGGTTTAACCAATTATTTTTGTTGTATAATTTTCCTTTAAGGGGGCGTGGCAGGGGGTGGGTCCTATGCCTACATACTTTTGCTAATAGGAGTCCCTCGTTCTCATTTCCAAAAATTTGGAGGTATGTGTACCTGTAATAGGTGGAATGGCCTCTAGCAGAAAGAGAGGTGTTGTCTGAACTCCTTCCACCAGCGGTCTGTCTCCTAAAGCTATGGGAGCAGATTGCACTGCAGAGGTTCCCATCCTGTACAGAGATATGGAAGTTCAAGAGTTAAAGTGTATGTAAACCTGATTTATGAAATTTGACCTAGGCACATAAAGTATATTTGCAGTGGTTTGTTATCTCTCTCCAAAGCCCTAAGTCCTGTGTCTTCTGTTAACAGCATGATAACTTCTGACAAGTTCTCCAACAACTGAGATAAAACCAGCCTGGAAATTTGAGACGGGGTGCTATAAATAGATTAGCAGAAAGCTTGTCACAGCTCAGCTCTTTACCTATGTGGAGTGGGGGTGTGTGCCTTTCCTCCAATCAGCTGTCACACAGTGTATGCCAAGAATCCACACCCACTGTTGAACAGGAAGAGAACATTTCTAACAAGATGTGCACTTTACAAAGAATATAGCGAGCTGAAGACAGCACATATACAAATAAAACTTTTTTAGGGAGATCTGAGGCTGTTCACTTCACTGGTTATAGGAGAGGGTTTACATCCACTTTAGCCACTTCACCCCCGGAAGTTTTACCCCCTTAATGAGCAGGCCATTTTTTTGCGATATAGCACTGCTTTACTTTAACTGAGCATTGCGCCGTTGTGACGCTGTACCCAAACAAAATTGATGTTCTTTTCCCACAAATAGAGCTTTCTTTTGTTGGTATTTGATCACCCCTGCAGTTTTTATTTGTTGCTCTATAAACAAAAAAAGATCGACAATTTTGAAAAAAAAAAACAATATTTTTTACTTTCTGCTATAAAACATACCCACATTTTATTTTTTTAATCAAAAGTTATTGTGTCTACAAACTATGTTTAGCGGTTGGTTGCTACGAGTTACAGCATCCACACATTCCACCCTGCTGCCAGACATCCATTGGACACACTCCTTTAGTCAATGAACAGTCTTGCTTGTTTTTGTTATTTTATTAGGGGATTGAACTTGGTTGGGGAAAGGGACCATGGGATGCCCATTGGATAAATTGGTACTTTTGAAGAATATAGTAACTGCGTCACATTTCTCAAAAAGGACAAGATGGCTGGCCCTAAACTTGGAACTAAACTTGTCAGTGTTTTACCTCAGAACACTTCTTCCTCCAGCACACTATTTTTTGTCACAGTCTTAGTAATCCTGTCATGCTATGAGAACATGACTAGGCCTCACTCTGAATAAATCCCAGTTAATTTACTTGATGCAAAAAAATGGAGTAGCGCTAAAAAACTAAATTGAAGGCCTTCAGATGACAGAAGGCTATGTGGAAATGTCAATCAAAATTGTGTAATACACGTGAGTGAAAACAAATGATTAATAGTCCAAGTGAAAATCAGGTTTGGAGCGTGACACCCCAAAACAAAAAGGTGAAGAATGGCTCCAATAAGGAAAAATGCAACTTGCTGACCCTTACCACAAAGAAAGGTCCTAACGGACCTAGTCAAGCTGAAATCGCTGGGTGTGCTGAAGTAGAACTTGTCTGTATATCCAGTCCCTCCAGGGGTCACCAATCCATCAATAGAGCAATCAGAGCGTATGATCCATCAGGATCAGTCAGAGCATAGGGGATATACACAGTAGGCAGCAATGGAACGTCTCAGCCAATGATGGAACAGGAGAAACAGCAGGTCCAATACGTGAGAGGAGGAAAGAAAACTCACATGGCGTAATATCGTAAAGATATTTAATAAAAAAAGGTAGTAACACTTACAGTTGGATAAAAAATAACAGCAGAGAAAGAGAAGCCGGCCGGCGTGTCAAAACAGGTCCTCAAATCGCGGTGACGTCAGCACGTCGCCTCCCTACGTTTCGTCTACTCTAGACGTGGTCACGGTTTACTTGATGACCCTTTGTAGGCCGGGGCAGTAACCGTTTACTTGAGAAGATTAAATGTTGATGGACTACTGATCCTAGCAAGTCCGATTTGCAAATCCTGCCCACTGTCATGGCTGCATCAATTTGACACAAACTCCACAGTCTCTCCCTCTGGCTCTACATACAGGTCCCCTGGCATGCCTTTTCCAGATCTCTTCACTGTGCTTTCACTCACTGACACCTGCCCTGGATCCTTGCTGAAGGACTCACTCTGGACGTATGGACCAATTGTCTCTTCCAGGTCCTTTTCCAGGACACCTCTCCATGACTTTAAGGAGAGGCTCCCTCCCAGCTCCCGAGCTCCTCTGTCTGAGGTACCCCCCCCCCCGATGGAGGTTCCCTCAGGCACGACAGTCTAACACTCCATCCTTCAGATCACCCAGCCGACAACTCCTCCCCCAGCAGGCTGACCATGGGTATATGTTGAAAAAGATCAACTCATGTAGAGGAGCATGTGGTTGCCATCATCCCTTAATGTTGTGAAAAATGCCCATCTTCACCTGTTTGCAAAGTAGTGACCCTGCACTCCTAAACAGCCATGCCCACTGACACGTTTCACCCGTCTGCAGGGCTTAGTGAAATGTGTCAGAGGTGTGGCCTGGGAGGAGCCTAAGCTGGGTCCACTTTCCATTCACTGACTTAGCACACGGACTTAGGAGTGTGGCATCTCTGATTCACACTTGGCAAATTACTGCATGGTAATGCAACACACCACAATGCTAAAGAAAGAAGGGGACCTAGTGCATTCACTAAAACTGTGCTAAGTACTGGGTTTATATCATTGGATACTGCATGGCTGCAATATGTGGCTTGAATTGAAAAAACTCAAGTTGTGGGTATCTTCAACAGGACCACCCAGATCGACAAAAGTCATAGTTTAAGGAGCCAGGTGAAAAATTAGTGTCCGAACAGTGCCTGCATCCAATAAGATGCAGGCACTGTTCGGTTATTCTGACACCCCCTGGAGTTGGCTGTCAGAAGGTTCATCTATCAGCACTGTTTAGAGTAGATTGAGGATTTCTATCATCTAGCTGAACAAAATAAATTACCGTAAGTATTCTTAGGCCATTTTGTTTTGCTGAGCCTGGTAACACGTATCATAGATTTTATAGGGTAGGGCTGATTTATCTCTCCAGTCCAATACAGATTGACTCGCCTGTTTTATGTATTATCTCACAGTTGCTGATTGAACTAGATTTCCTTGAGCTCTTGTGAAGAGATCCACAAAACAAGAAATGTTGATGAGACCTTAGGACAAGCTTGAGACTCTCTGCAACTGTCACATACCTTGGTGGGAGACTGATTGATGCATGGCAGGTGGCTTCTCCTGCACGTTCTCTTGACTGGGATGACCCTTGAACATGGTATCGCAGGCAAGAGTACCCAATAATGATTGTTCAGATTTGGACTGATTGTATGCCAGCAGGTTAAACCTAGCCAAGATGAAGCATAGAAGGGGGTTCTAGAAGGTCATAAAGAGAAAAGTATAAAATACAAAATCCTGCATGGTAACATGCGTGCAGTAATGCAACACAATGGACTGCAAAGGTTTAAATGATCTTAAAGCTCAACTCCAGGCACAACTATTTTATTTATTTATTTATCTTTATTACCCACATTAATATTCTCATTTATTATTCTATTTTTGGAGCTCTCTAAGCGCCACTGTGAAATTCTAATATGCAGAGCAGGGAGCAGCTCTTTCTGTCTCAGCGCATCATCGGAAAAGGGCCTATGAATGAGCTGACATGAAGAGGGTCAAGAAATGATGTATATTAAATTAGTCTTTTTCTGAAAGTGGAGTTTTCCTTTAAGGAGATGTGCCATACCTCCACTACTTACATACATACAGTTTAGAAATACATTTTATGTATCCTCCTACTGTGATGTAATTATGCAAGTTTTTTGATTTGATGTATAGACATTTATAAAATGTATTATTTAATGTGGAAGTCCAGTGAAAACTAAGCTTAAACCTAAAGCCCTGTACACACGATCTGTCCATCCAATGAGAACGGTCCGAAGGTCTGATGTGCCTACACACCATCAGTTAAAAAAACGATCGAGTCCAACGCGGTGACGTAAAACACAACGACGTGCTGAGAAAAATGAAGTTCAATGCTTCCAAGCATGCGTCGACTTGATTCTGCGCAAATATAGTGTAGCATAAAATGTTGCAATGACCACCATTGTATTCCCTAGTGTATCTGCTAAAACAATATATATAATGTTTGGGGGCTCCGAGTCATTTTCTAGTAAGAAAATTATGAATATTACATATGAGAGACAAGTGTCAGAATTGGCCTGGGTGGCAAGGGGTTAATTACCATAAGTAAGTAATATATAAATAAGTATTATATATTATTTTTAAGGTAATTTACTATATTTTCAAAAACTGTACTCAAGCAGGAGGCTTAACAGGCAAATTACTGAAGTTTGAAGTTATAACTACCAACCAGTAATTTCACAGTAAATAGATAAATAATAAATTATTATCTTATAACATATAGCATAATAATATGATTTAGCTTGATTATAACAGTACCTTTTTAGCTGCAGCAGATTCTCATTCTCAATTTTAACTGTGTGAGAAAAACATTTGGGATTGTGGGTAAATCTTATACACATAAACACATGTTTTTTCCTTGTAGTTAAAGAGGGCTGGGCTGGAAGGGAGCATTTGTCTTTTAGACACATTCCCCATTCTGTGACACTGCAGTGAGAGCCGTGCCTCCACTGCAGAATTTTTATTGGACAACTGCGGCTAATGTTACTTTACCATTGGTTCAAGACTCCAAGCTGTCCATTGAGCTCAGTGCCTCCGACAATAAGTGAGGAGAGGCACTGTGAGCTCAACCTCTCAGTCTGCTGTAAACAGAGTGTGTCAGCTTCTGTTTAAACTGGCCACTCTGTTTGTAGCTTCTGACAGGCTGTGCAAAGGAGCTCTGTATCTCCAGAACCATAGGTCATAGGACCCCCGGTGGTGAGGTAGGACTTACGCTACCTACCCCCCCAAGTTTGGACTCCCTATGGCCCTCGAAGCTCAAATCTTTGGGCCAAATCCTCAAAAGGGATACGCAGGCGGAACTGCTGTTCAGCCTGCGTATCCCTGTGCCTATCTTTGGAACTGATCCTCAAAAGGATTTTTCCAAAGATAGGCAGCAGATCTGACATCTGTAAGACACTTACACTGTCAGATCTTAAGATGCAGTACCGCATCCGCCGCTGGGGGCATTTCGAGTCGAAATGCCGCTTTGCGTATGCAAATGAGTACTTAGGCAGATCCACAAAGCTTTTTAGCTTTGTGTTTTCTGCGTAAGTTACATTTTGCATGCGTAAAATTAGGGATGCTTTTACAAGGTGTAAACTAGTAACACCTTGTAAAAACATACCTTTTTTTCGATCGCCGCTATTTTTTTTAAATTTCAAATTTTATTTTTCGCCGCGTAACTTTTTTTTTTCCCGACGCAACTTTATTGTCCCGTCGCAATCCACAAAGCCCGACGTAACGTAATTTTGCGCGCTGCCCGTCGGGAAAAATGACGTCACACGCATGCGCAGAACGTCCGGCGCGGGAGCGCGCCTCATTTAAATTGTCATCGCCCCCTGGATGAGAAGACCGCCTTGCGACGGAGGCACTTAAGTTACACAGCCGAAAATTTCTAGGTAAGTGCTTTGTGGATCGGGCACTTAGGTAGAAATTTTCCGCCAGTGTAACTTAACTGCTGAAAGTTAAGTTAGGCAGGTGTTTTGTGGATTTGCCCCATTATTTTTAATTTTTTTATGCTTTAAAAATGTTTTAATGTTTTTTTAATGTTCCTGGCAGCTGAGGCTCTGCCTCACCTGCCTCCCCTCACTGCATGTCCCTGGTAAGTATAAACCTAATTTTTGTTGTTTTGTCTTTTGTTTAAAAGAGCATTTACAAACACTTTAATCTACGATTTATGCTTTTACTTGGTCTTGAATCTCCACTGTGACCTAATATTAATTTATTTTTATTTATTACAGGTACTTATATAGCGCTCTCAATTTATGAAGTGCTTCACATATATTTTGTACATTTACATCAGTTCCTCTTATATTTTCAGTATGTACGTAAAAAAGCCATTAAATTATGTTGTAAAAAAAAAAAAACGTATTTCAACTGCCAAGTAAATTGCAATATTTCCCTGTTCCAACCACCTACTGACTGCAATCCTTTGCCATCTTCTCCAGTTGCTACTTAAGACGGTATGCGTTGGACATGTGCACTTTTTAAGAGCTGCCAACTGAAACCAGAAAGAAATTCATAACAGTTGTCTGCAGTGCAGGCCCAGTCCATCTCACTCTGCAGCTGCCGAGGGGAAGGGCCTGAGCAATTGGCATGAGAGACGCACGCATACAGCCAAATGGCTCAAGTATTCCTCAACCCACCGCAGTCTTAACACACTAGACTACAAGAGGAACAGGGAGAAGAAACTATTTGTGGATACTATAAAAGATTCTATGCTGTCTATTAAATTATTTTTGTTTCTGGTGCTGCTATGGGTACTCGTAAAAACAAACGAGGTGAATCTTAGTATATCAGAGATAGAGGGTTTAAGAGAGGCAACGTTAGATTTGCCACTGCGCACATATGTCACCATCATGTCCCCAGATATTATGCCTTAATTGCTTTATCCCTTTATGCTGTAACTCATATGAGTCGCAACAAAAAGCTGGGCTTTAATGCCCACACGCCGCACATATGCGCTGCTTGGTGGGTACGAAGACCAAGCAGCTAAAAAAGGCTCTTAGTCCCAAGAAAACATCTGTAGCCAGCGGGCCTGGCTTCTGATCATGTGACCACTGTGAAAACCATTCACAGTGGTCTCACAATCGCCGATCCCTCCTGCCCCCCCGGGTGTTAACAAACATTTAAAGAGGACGTTAGGGCTAGCGAAAAGGGGTTAAAGTAAAGGAAAACTTTTTTTGATTTTGGATGTAGGAAAGGGTTAAAACCCCTGTCAGTTTTTTTCCCCATCTGTAGATTTACATTTAGGGCTCATTCAGTCAAGGGGGCAGATCCACATACATCTGCATGGGCGCAGCGTATGTGAGATACGCTACGCCGCTGTAACTTACTTTTATTTTCTTTGAATCCTGAAAGAATTTGCGCCGTAAGTTACAGCGGGGTAGTGTATCTCTCGCGGTGTAAGGGCGCGGAATTCAAATTGGGCGGGTAGGGAGCGTGTTTCATTTAAATGAAGCGCGTCCCCGCGCCGAACAAACTGCGCATGCCCCGTCCGTCAAAACTCCCAGGGTGCATTGCTCCAAATGACGTCGCTAGGACGTCAATGTTTTCGACGTGTACGTAAATGGCGTCCAGCCCCATTCACGGACGACTTACGCAAACGACGTAAAATTTTCAAAATTATACGCGGGAACGATGGCCATACTTAACATTGAGTACGCCACCAGATAGCAGCTTTAACTATACGCCGGAAAAAGCCGAACGGAAACGACGTAAAAAAATGCGACGGCCGGTCGTATGTTCGTGGATCGTCGGAAATAGCTTATTTGCATACTCGACGCGGATTACGACGGGAACGCCACCTAGCGGACGCCGAAAAATTGCATCTAAGATCCGAAGGCGTACGAAGCCATACACCTGTCGGATCTAACCCAGATGCCGTCGTATCTTGTTTTGAGGATTCAAAACAAAGATACGACGCGGGAATTTTGAAATTACGCCGCGTATCAATAGATACGCCGGCGTACTTTCTTTGTGGATCTACCCCAAGGTGTGTTAGAGGAACTGAATTTATTCTCTCTTGAGAAGAGTAAATTAAGGAGAGATATTGTCAACATGTATTAATACATAAGAGTCCAGAAATGTTGAACTTTGTGTTGAGTTTAAGGTCATTCCAGAGGACAGAGGAACACTCTACATCTAGAGGAAAAAAGATTTAATCTCCAAATACGGAAAGTTTTTTTCACATTAATGCCTCGTACACACGATCGGAATTTCTGATGGAAAAAGTCAGACGGAATTTTTTCATCGGATATTCAGACAAAGTTAGAAAGACAACATGTTCGCTTCTTTTCCGACAGAAAAAATTCAGTTAGTCTGTATGGAACTCCGACGGAGAAAAAAAAAACCATGCTCGGAAACAATTCGACGCATGCTCGGAAGCATTGAACTTAATTTTTCTAGGCTTGTCGTAGTGTTGGACGTCACTTCTTTTTTTGACGGCCAGAATTTGGTGTGTCCGTGTGTATGCAAGACAGCTTGACCGCAAAAAAAACCTTTCTGAGTTTATTCCGACGGAAACTCAGATCGTGTGTACAGGGCATCATAGCTGTGAAAATGTGGAATAGACACCCTCCAGAGGTGGTTCTGGTCAGTTCAGTAGATTGATTTACAAAAGGCCTAGATTCTTTCCTAAATGTACATAATATAACTGGATACTAACATTTATAGGTAAAGTTGATCCATGGAATATCCGATTGCCTCTTGGGGGATCAGGAAGGAATTTTTTCCCCTCCTGGAGTAAATTAGATCATGCTTTGCTGGGCTGTTTTGCCTTCCTCTGGATCAACTGTGGGTATAGGTTTGTGTATATAGGGTTGTGTGATTTTTTCCCCCTCATTTATTGGTTGAACTAGATGGACTTTTTTAAACCAGACTAATTATATAACTATGTGTTGATCAATGCAGGTGCGACACATGGACACATGGACCCACAGGAAACAATTGCTTTGATCACACCATTCATGTGCATTGCTGTGTGTTGCAAAAAAATAGAGTATGGCAAAAATGTTACTTTTACAAAAACACATGTCAGCACATAACAACACATAGCAATGCACTGTTGTGCATAGAATTGAATAAAGTATCAATATGTGATATATCAATAAAGTAAAAAAAAAAATAAACATTGCAAAGTGTTGTAACAACACATCACACCTCCCTTACACAACTCTCATCAACGCATGCATGTTTATCAGACTATTGTGTGTGCCTGTTGGGGTAAATATGCCCTTTTGGATTAGTTTTGCCCTCCTGTAAGTCTAAGGCCCCGTACACACGAGGAGACATGTCCGCTGAAACTGGTCCGCAGACCAGTTTCCGCGGACATGTCCGACCGTGTGTATGGCCTAGCGGACAGGTTTCCAGCGGACAAAAGTTTCTAAGCAAGCTTAGAAACTTGTCTGCTGGAAACGTGTCCGTCGGACATGTCCGATGGTTAGTACGCCTAATCGGACATGTTATTACGTCTAACCAGTGGACCGAAATCCCGCGCATGCGTCGAATTGGTTCGACGCATGCGTGGAAGCATTGAACTTCCTGGTTTGCGCACGTCGCCGCGTCACCGTCACGCCACCTCACCGCGTTATCTGTCCGCGGGGATTTTGGTCTGATGGTGTGTACACACATTAGACCAAAATATCCCAGGAGACAGTTCCGATGAAAACTGTCCGCGGACCGATTTCATCGGACATGTCTCCTTGTGTGTACGGGGCCTAAGGCTTCATGTGCAGTAGGTGTTTGGCCCCAATGCCTGAGATCCCAGCAGGCAGAAGGCACCATCCAGTCTGGCTACTGTCATTCTATAAAACTCTGAAACCTGATGCGCCTGGATGGGGGCATTGAGCGGCACTAACATTTAGGGCAGTATGCACCCAGGGACAAATGAAATCAAATGCATACTCTGTGTTCCAGACATTCATCCCTAGGCTCATACTGCCTATAGTGGGGCTGGACAGTGTGCCTGTGCCTTCCTCCCACATTTAAAACTCTGGGAGCTCATGCACAGGGCCTTATGCCCAGGGCCGGACTGGCCAACCGGGATAGCGGGAAAATTCCCGGTAGGCCGCCTGCTTTTGCCTGCTGTCACTGCCTGTCAGTCAAATATAATCAGCGGCGGGCCGCAGCCGCGATCGCCGCGGCCGCCGCTGTTTTCAATTGTGCAGAGGTGACGGCTGCACTGAGTTTCCTGGGGCTGCTTTTTCATACCTGCAGACTGCGGTAGTTAAAAGCAGCCACAGGCCGGCAGGTTGCGGCCGCCATGCTCGTCGCCTCACTTCCCTGACTTGAACTAGTCCTGACGTTTTTTTTTCTCCTGCTCGGCTCCTCCCCGTAGACACATGATCAGTGATGCTGCTCACTGATTAGCTAGGTAAGAACTTACCTAGCTAATCAGTGAACAGCATCACTGATCATGTGTCTACGGGGAGGAGCCGAGCAGGAGAAAAAAAAACGTCAGGACTAGTTCTATCGTCCCGTGCGGCGCCAACACCAGCTCCTAGTACAATGTCTCTGCAGTGTCTGCCCGGTCACGAGTGAGGGGAGAAGTGAACGGCGTCGCCACCCCTCAAGGTGAAGAAATACATTTAAATTCAATAAAAACGATTCTCTATCTTACCATATCTGCACCCCCCCCGCCCCCCCCCCCCTTCTCTCTCTGTCACCTATCTTTGCTGCCCCTGCAATAAGATTAAAATCTGTATAATAATCTCAGAGAGGAGGGGGGGGTGCACCGTGCAATGCCTCATGAGAGAGATTATTATACAGGTTTAGGTTACAATTTGCACCCCCCCCCCCTCCTCTCTGTCACCTTGCTGCCCCTGCAAATTGTAATAAAAAAAAAAACGCCCAAAAAATTCCCACCTGTCCTCCTGCGGCTGCCTCCCGCACTATAGCCCCGGCGGTACGGCACTTTACCTGAAAAATTTGGTTACTTAAAGTGGAGGTTCCCCCCTAAAAATATTCTAACAATACATTGAGAAGACTGATTACACTGCGGGTATGCTGTTGTTTTTTTTTCTCGTACATACCTCGTTATCGGCGTTTCATCCCTCGGCTTCCGGGTATGATTCTAGTGGGGCTGGGCGTTCCTAGTTGATTGACGTTCCTCCGACCGACGCATACTTGACGTCACGACTTTCCGAAAGAAGTCGAACGTCGCTGCGCAGGCGCCGTATAGAGCTGACTCTATACGGCGCCTGCGCAATGACGTTCGGCTTCTGTCGGAAAGTCGTGACACGCAGTATGCGCCGGTCGGAGGAACGTCAATCAACTAGGTCTTCTCAATGTATTGTTAGATTTTTTTTTAGGGGGAACCTCCACTTTAACTGATGGCAGTATGGAGGAGTGTGACAGGCACTCCCCATGCTCATTTACGAGTGTGACCGGCCACTCAGCCAGATTGTCATTTGTTTGACTGGAGGAGGCTCCACCTAAAGTGTCAGTATTTTAGCAGCGCTTTACTGTCATTTTTGCGGCGCTATTCAGCCGCTAGCGGGGCGCCTCATAGACTTTGAGCGTCCTGCCAGCACAATGCTAGCGACCCAAAAGGATAAAAAAAACGTCCGCATAGCGCCGCTGCAGCAGCGCTTTGCTGGCGGTTCAGCACTGCTGCCCATTGATTTCAATGGGCAGGGGCGCTTTAGAAGCAGTGTATACACCGTTCCTACAGGGCCTCAAAGATGCGGCTAGCAGGACTTTTTTGAGCATCCTGCCAGCGCACTACTCCAGTGTAAAAGCTTTCGCATTGGAGTGAGAAGAGAGGCTCTTTCAGGGCATTTTGCAGGCGCTATTTTGTAGCGCCTGCAAAGCGCCTCAGTGTGAAAGCAGTCTAAGACCCCTTTCACACTGAGGCGCTTTGCAGGCGCTATAACGCAAAAAATAGCGTCTGCAGAGCGCCCTGAAAGAGTGGTTCCACTCCAGTTTGAAAGCCCAAGTGCTTTCACACTGGAGCGGTGCGCTGGCAGGACATTAAAAAATTTCCTGCAAGCAGCATCTTTAAGGCGCAATAGGAGCGGCTCCTAAAGCGCCCCTGCCCATTGGAATCAAAGTGACACTTTGCGGCCATTAAAAGCACCCCGCTAGCGGCTGAATAGTGCCACTAAAAATAGCGGCGCTTTACTGCTGATGCCCCAACCGCCCCAGTGTGAAAGAGGCCTTAAAGTCATTATCATGTGCGATTGTGCGTGTGTGCTAAGCAGACGGGGCCGCTGGTGATCCTACTTCCTCTCTCCCCCTGTACAGTGTCAGAGGCACTGGCGCAGCATTGGCAGAGGACTGTATCTATTACAAGGAAACACACTGCTGCGTGTCCCTGACCATCACAGTGCCAGTGAGTGTGACCTGTCTGTGTACCACTGCGTGCAGTCACTCTCTGATGTTCCATTCCACTCTGCCTTTCTGCCCAGTGCTGTGCCCATGATACACCGCACGATTCCTCTGCATTTAAGGGTGCTGATATTACTGCATTTATGGGTGCTGATATTGCTGCATTTATGGCTGATATTGCTGAATTTTTGGGTGCTGATATTGCTGCATTTATGGCTGATATTGCTGAATTTTTGGGTGCTGATATTGCTGCATTTATGGCTGATATTGCTGAATTTTTGGGTGCTGATATTGCTGCATTTATGGCTGATATTGCTGAATTTAAGGGTGCTGGTAAGGCCATATTTATGGGTAATGGTAAGGCCGCAATTATGGGTGCTGATATCACTGCAATTATGGGTGCTGCTATTACTGCAATCTTGGGTGTTTTTTTTGTTATGGTTATCTGAAAGATGGGTTTCAAATGTTTTGACAGGGGCACAGTTTCAGTGCTTGCCATAGGCGCCATTTTCACTAGAAATGCCTCTGCTCTCGCCGTTGCACCCTCTCTCTCTCTCTCGTCGTTGCACCCTCTCTCTCTCACCATTGCAGCCTGGCCCCTCTCTGGCTCTCTCATGGATTTCTCTCTTTTTTTTGGGCTGGTATATTAATGCTGTGGGGCTGGTATGAAATTATTTCCAGGGCTGGTTTTCATTCCCAGTCCGGCCCTGCTTATGCCTATTGTTCATGAGGCTATATCACCACTCCCATTTTGCTGAGATCTTCTCAATTTCTTTTCTTTCTGCTCTTACTCCTTTTGCGCATATGTGCAACAATCTCTTTTCTGGATGAGCAAGAACTTTGCCTAGGATTGGATAACAGCTTTATTCAATAAGAAGAGCTTATTCTTAATATTTTAATGTAGAACAGATTGCAGCCTGGGAGAACCGTTTATGGGGTGATAAGGAAGAAACACGTGGCTTGGAAAAAACTGGGTGAGACTAAAAGGTTTCAGAGGCAGGGCTTACAATGTACAGTAAAAATGGGCTTACTATTACTAAAAGGGTGTTGAGCAAACATAGAAAATTGTGCTATGCACATGGTATGTAGCGCCTTCTATGTTAGGTTGCTAATTGATTTCAGTAAATTACATTTTTGGCTTCTTTGTAGCCAGTGGGATAGGATTTGATTGTCACTGGCTGTTCTGAGTTCTGCTGACTACAGGTTCCCCTACTACTCCCTACATTCCAGTAAGTTCTGTATTATAGTGGGTTGGGAGAGGCAGACCGTGGGCTGAATATTCATACAGCCTCAACCAATCCCTGGTCAAGAGAGTGACCAGCAAGAGACGAGGGGTGGAGGGTGTACATAAATAGTTTGGAGCCTATAGAGCAGCTGGGCACTTGACCCAGTTTGGGGGGCTGTCTGCCTTCCTGGGCTATCGGCTTAGACCTGCAGGTGGTTGTCTGAGGCCTTCGCTCGAGAAAGCTGGAGGTCTACTGCTAAAGCGTGGAAAACAGTCAAAAGAAAGTCTGTCGAGGATCTGGCCTGGAGATTCATGGAGCATTATCTGACTGATACTTAAAGGAGGCATCCATGTATACAGGGACACTGTGAATACGCCAGAGATTGAGACCCTAGAGAGTCTGATGCTGCTTTACCTCTTATTTGAGAGACAGTTCCAGATTTGCTGGCTCAGGGTCTTTTTTGGTGTGGGATCGCCCTGAAGCTGTATGTCCACAATTTCCACTCTGGAGTGTAGACAGGGGTAGGTGTGGTGGGATTAAAACACCTGTCAGTTTTTATTGCATTCTGTGGCCCTGTTAAAGTGGAGGTTCACCCGGAAATGTTAATTTTTAACCTTAGATTGATGCTCATTTTGTCTAGGGGAATCGGCTAGTTTTTTAAAATCGAAGCTGTACTTACCGTTTTAGAGAGCGATCTTCTCCGCCGCTTCCGGGTATGGGCTGCGGGACTGGGCGTTCCTATTTTGATTGACAGTCTTCCGACAGGCTTCCGACGGTCGCATCCATCGCGGTGAAGAGTGAACTCCCACTTTAAGTATTTACAACCTTCTTATTTGTCCTGTTTACCATTATTATTAAAAGTAAAAAAAAATCAAAAAATTTGAGTTGTCACCCAGAAAAGTTATAGAGGGGAACTCTTCCAATAGGGACACAAGTTCTAGGGAGCTGGGGGTCCCCAAGGAATTCCCTAATTTGCAGGGATTTCCTCTCACCTGTTTTGGCTATGGGAAAGAAAGTGAAAGGAAATCTCCACAATGGGGCACAGATTGCTGGAAAAAAAATTGACAGGGGTTATAACCCTCCCTTAGGCCTCGTACACACGACCGAGGAACTCGACGTGCCAAACACATCGAGTTCCTCGGCCAGTTCAGCCCTGAAGCCGCCGAGGAGCTTGGCGGGCCGAGAGCTCCCATAGAACAACGAGGAAATAGAGAACATGTTCTCTATTTCCTCGTCGAGCTCCTCGTCGGCTTCCTCGGCGAAATTGTACACACGGCCGGGTTTCTCGGCAGAATTCAGCCAGAAACTCGGTCGGAAGCTGAATTCTGCCGAGGAAACTGGTCGTGTGTACGGGGCCTTACTCTATCCAAAATGAAAAAAAAAAAAAGGTTTGCCTATAGTTCTACTTTAACCACTTCAGCCGTGGTATAATTGGCTGCTCAATGACCGAGTCATTTTTTGCGATTCAGCACTGCATCGCTTTAACTGACAATCAACGTCCTTTTTTTCCCCGCAATTAGAGCTTTCTTTTGGTGGTATTTCATCATCTCTGCAATTTTTATTTTTTGCACTATAAACAAAAAAAGAGCGACAATTTTTGCTATAATAAGTATCCGCATTTCTTTTTAAAAAAAGCTATTTTTTACTCCGTTTTGGCCGATATGTATTTTTCTACATATTTTTGGTAATAAATATCGTAATAAGCGTGTATTAATTGGTTTGTGCAAAAGTTATAGCATCTACAAAATAGGGGATAGATTTATAGCATTTTTATTATTATTTTTTTTTTTACTAGTAATGGCAGCGATCTGCAATTTTTATTGGGACTGCGATATTAACCACTTGCGTACTGGGCACATATACCCCCTTCCTGCCCAGGCGAAATTTCAGCTTTCAGCACTGCGTCGCTTTAAATTAAAATTGCGCGGTCCTGCGACGTGCCTCCCAAACAAAATTGACGTCCTTTTTTTCCCCACAAATAGAGCTTTCTTTTAGTGGTATTTGATCACCTCTGTGTTTTTTATTTTTTGCGCTATAAACCAAAAAAGAGTGACAATTTTGAAAAAAAACACAATGAGCTAGATTCAGGTAGATTGGCGCATCTTTATACCGGCGTAGCGCATCTCATATGCGCTACGCCAAGGTAACTCTGAGAGGTAAGTACCGTATTCACAAAGCACTTGTGAAGTTCTGAATGGGTGAACTTATACTTTATGGCCTCTTGCACATGGAAGCCTATAAAAACAACATGTTTTTAGGTATTCAGGCCTTTTCTTTTGTTTTTACTGATTTAAATGCAGTTAATTTTTTTAATGTGCCTCCACCCACAGGCCCGTAAACATGCACTAGTACGTATAGGTCAATAAAAAGAAAAATCTGTGTTGCCGGTCAGTATTTTTACATGCGTACACGCAAAGCTAGAAGAACCTTCATGCATATGTACTATGGGCCAGATCCAGATGCGTAATTTTAAGCAGGCGTATCGTATCGTAGTTACGCTACGCCGCGGCTACTTTGACAGGCAAGTGCAGTATTCTCAAAGCAAAGTTGCGGCGGCGTAGCGTAAATAGGCCGGCGTAAGCCCGCCTAATTCAAATATGGAACATGTGGGCGTGTTTTATGCTAATGTATTGTGACCCCACGTAAATTACACTTTTTACGAACGGCGCATGCACCGTCCGTGAAAGTATCCCAGTGCGCATGCTCCAAATTAACCCGCAAAAAGCCAATGCTTTCGACGTGAACGTAAATGACGCACAGCCCTATTCGCGAACGACTTACGCAAACGACGTAATCGACGGAAAATTTGACGCTGGCCCGACGTCAATACTTAACATTGGCTGTGCCTCATATAGCAGGGGTAACTTTACGCCGGAAAAAGCCTAACGTAAACGGCGTATCTGTACTGCGACGGCCGGGCGTACGTTCGTGAATTGGCGTATCTAGCTGATTTACATATTCTAGGAGTAAATCAGTGTACACGCCCCTAGCGGCCAGCGTAAATATGCAGTTAAGATACGACGGCGTAGGCGACTTACGCTGGTCGTATCTTAGCAAAATTCTGGCGTATCTTGTTTTCTGAATACAGAAAAAAGATACGCCGGAGCATCCTAGAAGTTACGCGGCGTATCAATAGATACGCCAGCGTAACTTCTTTGTGGATCTGGCCCTATATGTGTATGCGCATCCTCCTGGGCTAGATTCACATACAATGGCGGATCTTTATGCTGGCGTAGTGCATCTTTTTTCCGCTGCACCGGACCAGCGCGGAGAGGCCTGTACATGATTCACAAATTTTTTTTCACCCAGATGCACCAGCGGGCGTATTTTAGACAGCGTAAGGTGGCGTAACTGTAAGTGGGCGTCACCCTATGCTAATGAAGCTCCGACGGTGGCGCAGGGAGATACGTCGTGCGCAACTTTTACCGCACATGCTCAGTGACATCGACGGGCTGACTGCCCCCATCTGCACATGCTCAGAACTGCGCCCCGGCATGACCCCTAAGATATGCCGGCCCACTGCCTCCGCCCAGTCCATAAATACACCCAGACATGCGCCCTACAAGTGCAAAAGTACCCAAGCTCTTTTGCACTTGTTTTTTGGGGGAATTATGGCTGCTGGAGATCCTCTCCCGTGCCCTCCTACGTGCCCGTCGACGCAGTAGTGCTATGACCACAGCTGCCCCTGCCATGTTGACACACAGATGTGTTGTCCAGCAAGTGTGGTTGCTCAGGTCGTCTGTAACAGTGCTGCTGTAGCTGCTCTCCAGCTGACCTGTGCAAGTCTGGGGCAAAGTTACCCCTGCTTTATGAGGGGTAACTTTGCGCCAGAATTTCCAGTTACACGCACCGGGAGTAGCCTGCGCCGGCCAAAACGTACTTTTGTGAATCGGCGTATCTCCCTCATTTGCATATTTAAAACCCAAAAACCATGGCCGAGCCAGATCCGTCCAGCGTAAATATGCGCCCACGCCGCTCCGGCGTAGAAACGTTACGCCGGTAGGAAGAAGTCTATTTTGAGGCGTATCTGGTTCTGTGGGTACGGTGCAGAGATACGACGGTGCAAATTTACACTTACGCTGCGCATCTCGAGATACGCCAGCGTAAGTGCTACATGAATCTGGCCCCCTGTGTTTTAATGCCAGGAATATCTGATGTTCATATATAGGTATCGTGTGCAAGTACCGTTATGATGTATCAATGAATGCAGAGCTGTATTAATTTGTGTTTTTTTTAATTTGTCTTGAGTTCATATTAGGTCATAGTACTATTAAGCAGTGATGCAGCATCAGATGGAACATTCTGCTCTTGACAGCAGACCTTGGGCAAGTGCAAGGACTAGCATTCTTACCTGCCGTCCACCTGGGACTCCGGTCTATAAATCTGCCCCCAGTGTGGCACTGTTGAATTTATCCAGGCAAGAAAGATCAGGCGCTGGCTTAACTCTTTGGCAATGAAGAGGTTAAAAGTCCCTGTGTTCTTCTAATACATCGTGGTGCCTGCTGGAGGAACGAAGACGTGTTGCGAAGAGAATTCCAGTATCTTATTTCTACAGCACTAACTTTAGCACATGTGTCACTCATAAAAATATATATGACGACTGGAAGGGATGTAAGAGGCATAAGTCAGTCGGTGCAATGGGGCCCGTTGATGGCTGGCATCTTTTTTCAGATGTCTGGCTTTCCTAGATAGGAGGCAATGTGTTGAGTGTGGTCCATTCACCACTTCAAGCTTTGCCAAATTACCAAGAAAATAACTGAGAAAAAAATGTCCCAACACCAATCTACCCCAAAGTAAATCTCATTCTGACCAGTGATAAATTTAAATACCATCCACTTAGCGGCCAGAGTCGGAGACTCAACAGACATCCAAGAATGTTGGCAAATATGCCATGTGTAGTCCTAATAGCCTGTGTGATGTAAATACAACCTGTGGCTCTTGAGAAAACTTCTCCAGCCAAATGTTTTTGCCTGTTTTAGAGTGGGGAAGGGAGGTTAAATCAGAACTAAAGGAAGACATTTTTTTTTAATTTGGATAAAGTAAAGGAGGGGTAAAACCCTTGCCAATTTTTGCCATCTGTGTCCCACTGGGGTGATTTTCCTTCACATCCTGTTCCATAGCCAAAACAGAAAGTGAGAGGAAGTCCCTCTGAAGTGATGGAATCCCTAGTTGTCACCAGAATTAGTGTACCCATTGAGAAATTTCCCACTTATTCCTGTTCTGCTGACAACCCAAAACCCAAAATGTTGGGTATTCTTTTACTATCACTCTAAGGCCGCGTACACACGATCAGTCCATCCGATGAGAACGGTCCGAACGACCGTTGTCATCGGTTAACCGATGAAGCTGACTGATGGTCTGATGTGCCTACACACCATAGGTTAAAAAAATGATCAGGTCAGAACGCCGTGACGTAAAACACAACGACGTGCTGAAAAAAACAAAGTTCAATGCTTCCAAGCTTGCGTCGACTTGATTCCTAGCATGGATTTTTAACCGATGCTTTTGCGTACTAACGAGGTTTTGACCTATCGGTTAGGTGTCCATCAGTTAAATTTTAAAGCAAGTTCTAATATTTTTGACCGAAGGTTAAATAACCGATGGGGCCCACACACGATCTGTTTGGACTGATGAAAACGGTCCTTCAGACCGTTCTCCTCTGGCGATCCTATCATGTGTATGCGGCCATAGTGATAACCGTAAACATGACAAGTAGAGAGGATGAATCTTCCTTAGGGCTCTTTCACCCGGGTGGTCCACCTTGCGGACTTTGCTTTGCTCAGTGCGGGATCGATCCACTGATCACCATTGAGCAGGCGGATGACAGGTCCACCTCCGCTAACTGTGCAGAGACGGACCTGTCAGAGCCCCGCTCTCCTCTATGGGGAGATCTGATGAAAATGAACGCCTATCATTTTTCATACGATTCCATCCGATTCTTTAGACAGATGGAAAATAGGGTCACCATCCATCTGGATTTCACAGACAGGATCGGATCGAATATTGGCACATGTCAGCAGACATGTCTCTGCTGACATCCACTGCTCCATAGAGATGAATGGAGTGTCCAATCAGGTCTGCCTGAAAAACTGACAGGTGGACCTGATCGGAATGCCCGTGTTAAAGGGGCCTAAGAGGGGCATAGACAGCAATAAAAACCTGACATATGTTCTAATCCTTCTCCACTCTATCCAAACAAACTAGTTTTGGGCCATATTCTCAAAGAATCTCCGCCTGCTTCGCTTAGGGCACTTACACTCCGCTGTCCCAACTTACTGGAGCAGGTGTTGTATTCCCCAACTACTTGCTCCATAAGTTGGGACAGCGGAGTGTAAGTGTCCCGGCGTAGCCTGGCGGATCTCCAAGGGGGCGTCTTCTATTCAAATGAAGCGCCCCCCCGATGCAAAAGAACTGGGCATGCGCCGGGCTGCAAAAAGCCCAGTGCGCATGCTCCAGTTCTCGGCGGAAAACGTCAATGGCGCCGACGTGTGCGTTATTGACATAAAGTCGTATTCAAGAACGACTTACGTAAACGACGTATCCGACGAAAAAAACACGACGGGGACCCGACGCCATCCGTAACATGGCCTACGCGAGACTTGCGGAAACTTACCCCTCATATAGCAGGGGTAAGTTTCCGCTTACGCAAACGACGTTAGCGACGGTTACGCGACGCGAACTCGTTCGGGAATCGGCGTAGAAGGATCATTTGCATATGCAAATGACTCCTTCACGTAAATGCCATCTAGCGGCGGCCGGCGTCATTGCATTTAAGATCCGCCAGTGTAAGTGACTTACAGATGGCGGATCTTAAGTGTATCTATGCAAAAATGATTCTGAGAATCAGGAGCATAGATACACTGGCCAAAAAAGGGAGTTACGATGGAGTATCCTGAGATACTCCATCGTAACTTCTCTGAGAATATGGCCCAATGTCTTTAGTTATATCTCAAATCCCGCCTCTGTAGATGTAAATGTAGCCCCCTCTGGTGTAATACTAGTGTCAGTGTAGGAAAATGTATGTGTTTGACTAATGGTTAACTTGTGAGTCTTAATTGGGTCAAGGGTTTACTGCAGGTCAGGCTTGATGACTCATACAGGCAGGTCTCTGGTGCCTCCCCCTGGTTCTAGTTTGGAGACATTTCCTGAAGCTAAAGGGCGGAAGCCAGGAGGGTTGATCTGCAAATTTAGGGGAACATGGCCATTCCCCAGGCAGTGGGCCCTTGAATATTGATGAGTCATACCAGCAGCAAAGTTGGGTGGAAGATGGAATGCTGAGGGGACTGTGTGTGGCCTTGGAGGTGAACCACTGGTCTGGGGGGGGGGGGTCTCTGCCTCAGGCTGGAGCTCCGGCTGGCTTGGGAGGATCCTAACAGTAGTGTGGTTTGAAAGGAATCTTACCTGAAGAGCGGGAGCAAGGAGAACAGTGTGAGTACATCAGCACACGTAGGAACACTCAAGGGGAGAGACTGCCACATGTAGAAAGCCTTTCTGGAACACAGCGTTGTGCTTAATTTTTCCTTGTGCGGGTAGATCTTCAGAACATCCGGGTGGGCTGGTGAAGAATTAGCCAGGTGAGCTGGTAGTACCTGCAGACAGTAGAGCTGGGATCAGTGCCTACAGTGGAGTTGGAGGTACTTGAGAATGTAGTTTACAACACTTGCTGCTTTCTAATGGACTGAGAGTTCCTAATCCTTAACCTCCCTGGTGGTATGATTCTGTCTGGAATTACATACCAAAAGCGGTACAATTATTTTGCAAGGAAATTTGGAGTTTTATACTGTAGGCCTGTAATTTTTAGGAATAACTCACTTAAATCTGACCAAACAAGAGTCTTGTAGGCATCCCGGGTATGATTTTTTTTTTAAAACAAAATGATAAATTATAATATAATAAATAATTATAAATAATTATAACAAATAATAATATAATTATAATAAAAATTATTCAATAATGTAATCAACTCAAAATCACTGAAATTTGCTCAGTTGCAGAATTGTCGCTGTCATTATTTTTATTTTTTTATGACGTATTTTACCACAAATCGCTATCGCACAATTCTGCAAGTGATTATAATTTATTATCGCTGTTTTCTAGCTGCTCTAAAACCATTTTTGACATAAAGGGACACTTTTGGACAATCTACAGTTTGCAGGCAGAAAGAACAGTTTTTATTATATAAAAGTACATGTAGGGCACTGGACAGACCACTAGGGACAAGGGGGTGTGTATTTTTTACATACAGTACTGTAATCTATAAGATTACAGTATACTGTATGTATAGTGTTTGTTTACTTTTTTGAATTTGGCGCCGTTCTCCGCCCCCGTGCGTCGTAGCGTTGCAGGGAACAGAGATCGGCGGCACACGGGGACACTGTGAATCGAGCGAGGACCCGCTCGCTCACACAGCGGGGAGGCATCGCTGGATCCAGGGACAAGGTAAGTAACTTGCCTGTGGATCCAGCGAGCAGGTAAGCCGCACCGCTGCACACTCTGCACGTCCACCCCGAGCGTGACTCGGGGATACCGATCCTAACATTGGAAACCCACCCCGAGTCACGCTCGGGTTTACCGCTAAGGGGGTTAAGGGGCCTTTGCATCATTCATTATCAGAAAATGTCAGTGTTCAGGAGGAGGACAGTTCTGGACCATGTGCATAGGGAGGATGTTATCCCTATGTTGTTGCAGTCATGCTGGGCATCCCATAAATTGCTATTACCCATCCAAGTTATTGCCCCTAATAAACAACAAAAACCAAGCTCAAAGACTATTCCTTGTGTTTGGATGAAAGTGGAAAATGCTTGTTGCTTGGGTGTGCAGGAGCGGGGAAACCAGCCATCTGCGGCCCCTACGGGGGGGGGGGGGGGGGTTTGGTGGTGGGAGTAGTGCTACACAAACAAGAATAAAAAGCCGAAAGAGGTTCTAACTATGCACCATCCAAAGCCTACTGATACACGTTGTATAATGGTTTAAGTTGATATACTGTATCTCCCGTATCTCTAATTCCTAAGGCCTTTCTACTGAGCATTCACAATAGCCCACAGCTGCCATTTGTGCCAGAATTTAAGGTACAGTTCCTGCCCTATGAAGTATTGTCCCAGAAAGTGTTACTGAATTTTTTATGAGCTAACCTTTCTTTGAAATGGATGGTTAAACAGTGTTCTGTTACAAATTAGCTCTGTACCCAGACTAGGAACACTAATGTATTCTGTACATATTCTAAACACTTTAAAAAAAAGTACTTTAAAACGGTCCTTACTTGCCTCTGTAGTTTTAGGGATTGTGGAGAAATGTGTCTTCAACAGAGACACTGAAATCTCAGATTTTTTTTAATAACAGCAGATCATGGCAGACTTCCTGCCCTCCAATGTAAACACACAACAAGCATCTCTAAACTTTTGGAAAACTGACTGACATCCAATTTCAAAGTCTTTGTTGTGATCTTTGAGAATGGGTTACTTCATAGCACAAGCAGCTAGAGAGGTCAGGGGTGGCTTGTTTTAAATTTATTTTATAATTTAAGAACAAGTAAATGGTTTAATGTCTATAGTCTGGGCACAGGTGCACTTTAAGACTCAAAACTTTTCCCAGTCATTTACATGTGCAAGGATATACGTTTTTTCTTCTGTGAATATAGCTATTAAACATACTTGTAATTACCTTAAAACATCTCCTAACTGTCCCTGACTTGGAAGTACTGTCCCTGATTTGGAACAAAGTCCCTCTGTGCCTCATTCCTCCTCATTTGTCCCTCATTTTAGTCTGATCTATATAGTTGTATATAAAATGCACTATGTATCTTTTACAAAGTGTTTTTAAATTCTAAATGGCTGCATTTGTAAATGTTAAAAGCCAATATAAAGGAATAGCAGGGGTAAAAAAAAGCAATTGTGGGTTTAACTAATCTTTTTTTTTATAATTTAAGGGGGTGTGGCGGCGGGTGTGCCCTATGTCTGCATATATTTGCTAATAGGTGTCCCTTGTTCTCAAAAAGTTGGGAGGTATGTTAAAGTATGTCTAAAGCCAAACCATTTTATTTTTTTTGCCTCTCACTTTTTTTTTCTTTGCATCTAAGTCTCATTGGGGGATTTCCCTTTATTTCCTGTAACCAGAACTCTTGTTCCTGTAATCAGAAATCTTTCAACCAGAAGTTTGAAAATGTCCCCTCTATTTCTGTTTCGGTGACAAATCAATTTGGATTTGCCAACACTTTCAGTCCCAGTGACAATGTTCACAAGGAAAAATAGAGAAGGTGAAGCTCACCTTTGGGGACATATAGACAGCAATGAAAATCTGATGGGTTCTAACTCCTTGCAATTTTATCCAAAGCTACAATAAACATGTGGGCTTTTAGATATGCTTTCTTTAAACCTGGTTTGATGTGGGAATCATAGCTACGATTAGGCACCTTCATACGATGTGAAACACGTCAGTGGCTTTTACTGTTTTCTGGTACATGAAGTGACTGTATTGGATTTAATCTGCTACACAAGATATCAATAAAGATGCCTTCAACGGTCTTTCTTCCTAGTTCGTTGCAGAGCCAGCCACCTGTAAATTCCCAAAAGGGCGTGTGCTTTAGAAGACTGGGGCTTAGAGCAGCAATCCTTCCCTATAACTTTATACAATATCTTACAAAGGTGAGTACACCCGTCACATTTTTGTAAATATTTTATAATATCTTTACATTTGACAACACTGAAGAAAAGTAGTGAGTGTACAGCTTGTATAACAGTGTAAATTTGCTGTCCCCTCAAAATAACTCAACACGCAGCCATTAATGTCTAAACCACTGGCAAAAAGTGTACGCCCCTAAGTGAAAATGTCTAAATTGGGCCCAATTAGCCATTTTCCCTCCCCGGTGTCACGTGACTCATTAGTGTTACAAGGTCTCAGGTGTAAATGGGGAGCAGGTGTATTAAATTTGGTATTATCACTCTCTCTCTCTCATACTGGTCACTGGAAGTTCAACGTGACATCTCATGGAAAAGAACTCTCTGAGGATCTAAAAAAAAAATGTTGCTCTACATAAAGATGGCCTAGGCTATAAGAAGATTGCCAAGACCCTGAAACTGAACTGTAGCACGGTAGCCAAGACCATACAGCAGTTTAACAGGACAGGTTCTACTCAGAACAGGCCTAGCCATGGTTGACCAAAGAAGTTGAGTGTACGTGTTCAGCATCATTCAATGTAGCACCAATATTTAAAAAAGGGCCAAAATACATCCCCAGGAATTACAGACCAGTTAGCCTAACATCAATAGTATGCAAGCTCTTGGAGGGAATGATAAGGAACTATATACAAGATTTTAGTAATGGAAACAATATCATTAGCAGTAATCAGCAAGGCATTCACTAAGAATCATTCTTGCCCCCTGCTGAAACCACCGCCACCGCTTTAGCGTTTAATAGTTGATCTGCTCTTTCCCCAGTCCGTTATCCAAGCCCAAGGAAGGAGTACGCATACTCCGAACACGAGCACTGCCCCACTGACCCGACCTGGAAGTGACGTCATCCGAAGTGTACCGCCGATTGTAGACCCATCCATCCGGAAGCACCGTGCACCTGAGGACAGACCTGATCAAGGACACCAGTCCACACCAATGTCATTGGACTCTTCCCTCACCCGGAAGTCAGATCGGATGAAACCCCATTATGCCTGTCATCCAGTGGCGTAACAACCGGGGGGGGGCGCCGGTGTGTCTGCTCCCGGGCGCTAAGCTGAGGGGGGCGCCGGCGTCCCTCCGCGATTGAAAAGGTGGAAGCGGTGCGGGTTTAGACAGCGCCGCAGCGGCACAGTGAGAGGCGAGCTATAGTGCCGCTGTGGCGAATCGGCAATGCGGGGGGGGTGCAGGGTGACACCGCTGCACCGCTGTGTATTGTCCCCTCCTCTCGTGGCTACACAGAAGGGGGGGCTACACAGAAGGGGGGCTGCACTGAACGGGGGTTACACTGAAGGGGGGGCTGCACTGATGGGGGGCTACACTGATGTGGGGGCTGCACTGATGGGAGAGGCTACACAGAAGGGGGGCTGCACTGATGGGAGAGGCTACACAGAAGGGGGGCTGCACTGAACGTGGGCTACACTGATGGGGGGGCTGCACTGAAGGGGGGGCTACACTGAAGG
The DNA here is from genome assembly GCF_905171775.1 of Rana temporaria. Lineage (NCBI taxonomy): Eukaryota > Metazoa > Chordata > Amphibia > Anura > Ranidae > Rana > Rana temporaria. The sequence continues at coordinate 35,495,313 of NC_053501.1, read as the reverse complement.
GGGTGCTGCACTGAACAGGGGTCTGTGTAACATGCAGGAGGTCCAGAGCTGCAGGGTGCTGTGTAATGTAAAGGGGTTCAGGGGGCTGTGTAATGTAAAGGGATCCAGAGGCGCAGGGTGTTGTGTAATGTAAAGGGGTCCAGAGGTGCAGGGGGTTGTGTAATGTAAAGGGGTACAGAGGTGCAGGGTGCTGTGTAATGTAAAGGGGCCAGAGGTGCATGGTGCTGTGTAATGTAAAGGGGTCCAAAAGGTGCAGGGGGTTGTGTAATGTAAAGGGGTCCAGAGGTGCAGGGGGTGGTGTAATGTAAAGGGGCCCAGAGGTGCAGGGTGCTGTGTAATGTAAAGGGGTCCAGAGGTGCAGGGTGTTGTGTAAAGTAAAGGGGTCCAGAAGAGCAGGGTGCTGTGTAATGTAAAGGGGTCCAGAGGTGCAGGGTGCTGTGTAATGTAAAGGGGTCCAGAGGTGCAAGGTGCTGTGTAATGTAAAGGAGCCCAGAGGTGTAGGGGGATGTGCAATGTAAAGGGGTCCAGAGGTGCAGGGTGCTGTGTAATGTAAAGGGGTCCAGAAGAGCAGGCTGCTGTGTAATGCAAAGGGGTCCAGCGATGTAGGGTGTTGTGTAATGTAAAGGGGCCCAGAGGTGCAGGGTGCTGTGTAATGTAAAGGAGCCCAGAGGTGCAGGGGGATGTGCAATGTAAAGGGGTCCAGTGATGCAGGGTGCTGTGTAATGTAAAGGGGTCCAGAGGTGCAAGGTGCTGTGTAATCAGGGATATGTTATTAAGGTATGTCTACTGGCAGGACAGGTGAGGGCTAAAGGGGATCCAACCAGAGTGGATGTTTATAGGGGGGGGGGCGGAAAAAAAACTCTGGTTACGCCACTGCTATCATCACCACAATCTTGTGAGTGTACTCAATTAAGTTTTCCTTATTAAACTGCATACTTACTGCACTTAGATGGCGCTGTTCTTTGTTCCCTTTTATATTTATTTTTCCTTCTAAAACTTTTTGAATCGGCAGCCTTCTCTGGACAGTTATTTACTTATTACTATTATTTTAAACTTTACATGGGCTAAACCCTCAAAAAGAACTGTTGCTATTCCCTTGGCCTCTCCACCCAATCCCGTCTTCTTATTTGTACTGAGTCTGAACCTAAGTGCACCATATTATCCAATCTTGTTTATATGCCCCAGTCCAGTATGGCTATGGATAAATCTGTTTGAGTTCTAAAATGGTTAAATGATTTTGCATTATTGGTAGCTGATTCCCCATCCTCACAACCCATTAGCCATTTGGCATATCAAGATTGCCATTAGGGTGACCACCTGTCCCGGATTGCCCGGGACAGTCCCGCATTTTGCAGGTCTGTCCTGGGCACCTTCAATCCAGGACAATACAGTGTCCCGGAATGAAACAGACGCAGCCACCCGATGAGCCGACAGGTGGAAACTGTCTGTTTCCCAGCCCAGGGTGTTTGCCCCGCCATGCACTGCGCTCAGACAGGGCGCAGTAATAGCTGGTTGTTAAGGAGCGGGGCTGGGTAGCCGACATCCTTAACAACCGATGAGTCATCAGCTGTCAATGGGCTTCCCCGCTGACAGCTGAATAAAAAAAAAAGTTGCCAATGAAAAAAAAAGAAACGCTGTGGGGTCCCCCTCCCCTAGTCCATTGCAGACCCTTTCGATCCTTAGGGGGCTTCCAGATTCTGATAATCCCCCTGCCTGAATGCCACCACAACCACCAGCCAGGGTAAAATGGGGACAAGGTGCTTTGGGGTGGGAGGGGGGCAGAGCCTAAGGGGTCTGGTATGGACTAGGGGGAGGGGGCACTATGTTTTGTGTGCTTTTTTTTTTTCAAAATGCATGCAATTTAAATGCGATTTGACTTGTGTTTTTTTTCTTTCGAAATTTAATTTTTGTTGCAGCAGGTTCCATACATGGTACACATGCACAACTTTACAGGCAGACAAAGGGGACCCCCCAGTTCATTTTTATTGTTGCACTCTAAGCATGATTAGAATCACTGCTCCCGAAAACATTTTTTTGCATTGATACATGTCCCCCAAGGCAGTACTCAGACCCCCATACCCCTATTATGGCCAATTACTTGCATATAAGCCTTTAAAATTTACACATTTTTGTGTAGGAGGGGGGTGTCCCTGAATGGCAGTTTGGAAATGTGGTCACCTTAATTGCCATTGATTTTAAAAACCCTGGTGCTATGCTTCCTATGCTCTGTATTTGTTGTGTCCTGAGCTGTGTAAACTTTTATCCCATGATCTGATTAAGTTACATACTGTATGATGCCGCTCAGCAGCTCTGTGGCATACCCCTGTCTCCTGACAGCAGCTGCAGAGCAAGCAATCTCTGCCATATTACCCCCTACAACTTATTTCAGAACAGCTGAAACAAGGCCCTGCTTCCAACAACCTACAATGACTGCTTCAGAAAAAGCCTTCCTTTATGTAGCCTGATCGAATGCCTAAGCCCCCCCATTCATACTACTATAGCGCAACACCAGGCACCCTGCACTTGCACATTTTTCACGTGTTGGACAGCCCATTCATTTCAATGGACTGCCATACACACAACAAATGTTGCAGAGAAACTCAGGAACCTTTTTGAGCTTCTTGAATTTTTTAACCTCTAGCCAACCGCATAATGCATACATGCAGTGACAAAAATGTGGGCTTTAACATCCTGCTGTACATATGTGCCCACGGTGGCCTGAGGTTCTGTGCTGAGAGCCTAGCACACTGACATAGCTGCCCCTGGTAAAATGGGCAATGTATATATATTTATTTATATTGACCTTTACAAATAATCGACCACTTTTTTATGAACAACTCCATTCCGTTTTTTTGAAAGTTTTAAAATATTGACCCCCTACTACTTAAGAGATGGTTTCATGATCTGTTAAGGGACTTAACCTATACTAAATAGGTTATTGCTATATATGACCTTTGGGTAGCAACTGAAACAAACAGTTCCCAATGAGATGTGTATACTGAAATTATCAAATGTATTTACAGGGCACTGCCAAGCATAAGCATGTAATTCTTTGGTGATCACGGGCAGGGCTCAAGTCCTGCGGGAACGCGTGGGAACGCAGTTCCTGCACTTTTTTCACAGCAGGAACTCAGTTCCCTTTGCAGGACAAGAGCAGCCGAGAACAGCCGAGCCGCCCGAGCCAATCCTTCACTAATCGGCGATGCTCAGGTCGAGTCACTGTCAGGGGCAGGCGAACCTTAGTAATCCTTTATGTTACTGGCCGCTTCCTGTATATGGATTCATCAGGTAGTGTGTCGGTATTCCATCACTTCCTCGATGCCGCAATGTCTCCTGGGAGCTTTTGTCATTGTTCCCAGGAGACATTGCGGAGGTCTGCCGCAAGTTATCGCAGGATTTAGAAAGAACATAAAGGATTACTAAGGTACAGTGCATCGGAAAAAAAAAAACATACAGTTTAGTAATTATGCATATGAGCGTATCATTTTCTTTTTTTGGTGGGGGAGTGGATCTTGGGTGGGAGTTCCCACACTTTTTTCCCCAGGACTTGACCCCTGATCACAGGATTCTTTTTCCCCTCCTTTCTATGGGGCGATTGGCCTCGGGTCTACCTTCCATGGACCTTCACTTTTCAACTTGATGTTTTTACTTAGTTGCACATGACATCAAGTAGTATGTGATATCTATTAATTACTTCAGCTCCGAAGGATTACACCCTTCATGACCAGGCCATTTTTTGCAATACGGCACTGCGTTGCTTTAACTGACAATTGCGCGGTCGTGCAACAATGTACCCAAATAAAATGTATGTCCTTTTTTTCCCCACAAATAGACCTTTTTTTAGTGGTATTTGATCACCTCTGCATTTTTTATTTTTTGCGGTATAGACAAAAAAAGAGTGTAAATTAAAAAAAAAGATATTTCTTACTTTCTGCTATAAAACATATTCAATAAAAAAAATGGAAAAAAAATCGAATTTCTTCATCAATTTAGGTCAATATGTATTCTGCTACATATTTTTGGTAAAAAATCCCAATAAGAGCCCTTCTATATCCCACTCCTTGCTCCTGATTGACAGTTTTCCGAGAGGCTTCCGACGGTCGCATCCATCGCGTCACGATTTTCCGAAAGAAGCCGAACGTCGGTGCGCAGGCGCAGTATAGAGCCGCACCGACGTTCGGCTTCTTTCGGCTACTAGTGACGCGATGGATGCGACCGTCGGAAGCCTCTCGGAAGACTGTCAATCAAGAAGGAACGCCCGCTCCCGAAGACCCATACCCGGAAGCGACGGAGACGATGCATCTCGAAAACGGTAAGTACAGCTCATATTTTAAAACAACTAGCCGATTCCCCTAGACAAAACGAGCATCCATCTAAGGGGATTGTTTGAAAAAATAGTTTAATGGGTGAACTCCCGCTTTACAGAGGACCTGCATTCTGGAAGCTGTGTCTAAGAGAAAGACAAACAGAGGACAAAGGACGAGTTACTAGCATTCAAACACACATGCAACATATGGCACTGCAACCCAATCATGCAATGAGGAATGGAAAGAGCTCTCTGTTTCTACTCACCGTGCCTGATTTGCGGTCTCCACCCTACAACGCAAGAGTCCTTTCATGTAAATAAAGTCGGCAACCAGGTGAGGATAAATACAATTTCTCTATATTTCGCCCAAGGAGTATACATGTAACGTGTTTCAGCCTATCACAGCATTGCTAGGAATTTATATTTTGAGAAAGAACATGCTGTTATAATTAAAGGTCTAACCCATCTCCACTCTATTCAAATATATATATAGATATATCTATATATAAAAAGCTTTGCATGGAGTTGTACTTTAACATCAACTTTCAAAAATATTGATTTATTTACTAAAATTGGAGAGTGAAAAATCTGGTGCAGCTGCACATGGTAGCCACTCAGCTTCTAACTTCAGCTTGTTTAATTAACCTTTGACAAAAAAAAAAAAAAAATGAAGCTGATTCGTTTCTATGCCGAATGCACCGGATTTTGCACTCTCCAGTTTTTGTAAATGAACCCCTGTATGTATTTGTCACATACCTGGTGAAGTATGTGAGATCTGAGAGTGGCACTAGGACTGGTGTTGCAGGCAGCAACTAATCGGAAAAAAAGGAGCGTAGCTAAAGGTGGTCAACAGTCAGGCAGCAAGGTACCGAATCGGAAGGTAAGGACAGCTTCAGGATACAGGTCGAGGTCAGCAACAGCTAGGCAGCAAGGTACATAAGGCAGAGACAGTGTCAGGATACAGGCCAAGGTCAGTTAAAGCGGTTGTAAACCTCTCAAATTTTTTTTTATCTGCAACGTAATGTCATAATGTGCTAGTATGCATTGCATACTAGCACATTATGTTAAACTTACCTTAAAAAAAGCTCTTCCATCGCTGAGATGTCAACACTGCAGGCGCTCTCATCTTCTTCCGTCTTGTTTCCGGGTTCGCAGACTCTGGCTCTGTGACTGGCCGGAGCCACAATGACGTCACTCCTGCGAATGCGGGAGACACCATTTAATGGCATGGGTGGCTGTTCCTTCAGAGCGCATGCGCCAGTGATGTCTCCCTGATATTACATTCCCACCAATTCATGATTACTCATAGCAACGGCACACTCCTCGCCAACTTCTCTGCTGAGTTAACCCTTGGTGATGGCCTTCTGTTACTTCCTGTTCACTCCCACATATACTTACAGAACTTGTTCTTCCAATATGCCATGTACCTTCCTGCACCCCTTTTTGGTAATAACTTCAGACCAGGCACAAAACAGTTGATCAGACTTTACTGGACAATGTGGCAATATTGTCAAACAGTGCAAAAACAGTTCTTTGCTAACTAGCTAGATCCAGGCTACCCAGTGCAAGGTGAGAGTCAATACATGGTACAGTCCTGGCTCAGTCTGGCTTCCATACGGTGCACTCCATAAAATACCTCCCTGCTCCTTCCAATGCAGACAGTTGTCTCCAAGCTAAGCCTTCCCCCTATTTATTGACATCACAGGGTGGAAGGCAGAGCCCAGAAAGTGCCCGGGAAAACCCAGAGACCAACTTAACCCCTTACCATCAGGCAGTCTGGGCAACTGATCAAACTCAGACACAACACTTAACTTATAAACAGCACTTGCTTACATATGAATGGCTGAGCACTGCTCGGACCGACTGTTTTGTTTTGGGTGTGAGATAGGAAGTCTCTGTCTTACAGCCCAAACCCGGCAACGTGTACTGTAAGTAGCTGAGGCCACATACAGTTCATATAGCACTTAGAGCCAATGCAGCACTAAGACCCCTTTCACACTGGGGCGCTTTGCAGGCGCTATAACGCTAAAAATAGCACCTGCAAAGCATCCTGAAACAGCCGCTGCTGACTCTCCAGTGTGAAAGCCCAGAGGGCTGAGCCCAGTCAAGTCCAATGGTAAGTCCCGCCCTGCCTATAGGCTCACCTATAGGTACAATTCTTGCATGGGAGTTTACTAATACTGCTTTAAAATGAAAATTGAGGTTTCACTCTTGAGGGAAAAAAATCATACTGCCTGGGGAGCTAAGTACTGACTTGCTGTCAAGAAATTAAAATTATTTTACAGGCAGATGGTGGTCATTATATAAACCATTAAAAAAAAAAGTTGTTTTCTTTACATTATTTTTTTCATTTCTGTATAGCAAACAACTTTTTAATATTCTGTATCCACACACCCATTTGCCATTTCTTTCTACCCAAGTAACTCTAATATGATCATTTTGGAACTTGTCAACATGTCTCAGGGATTAGGTTTCAATACAAAACAGCTGGCTAGCTCTGTCCATAACAAGAGGCAATACTTAATGTATGAGCCTGCTTCCCAGAATGCTGATTGATTGGACACGCATTCTGCTAAAAACAATTCTGTGTTCCCAATAAAAAATTAATTCTACTTTATTATGTGTTCACCTGAGAATTGAAGCAGTGTTGTGCGATCGGACTATTTATTAATGTGTCTGCAACTCAAAATTACTTGGAAACAATGCATCGTTTCTTCCGAACAGATGGCTAATTCAATGTATCATGCACAAATATGACAAAATTCACGCCATAACTCACGTGTTGTTCGGAGACCAACTCGCTTGTTTCCGCACTGGTAGTGAAGGGGTTTACGCAGTTATTACGGTGTATCCCTATGGGGGGTATAAAAATACTCCAGAATTAACCCTTGTGATGGCTTGATTGACATCTCACAGCTGGATTAGAGTAAATGTTTATATGTTTCCATCTTGGGTTGATGTAAGCCAAATCGTATTGTATAGATAAAGTACAACACCTAAGCACAATAATCATTTTTCTTTTTCAGTCTTTATTTTTCATGCAGAGAACATTAAAACATATTCTTAAAGAGGAAGTAAACCCTTGGATATTTTTTTTTAAATACACCTGCAAGAGAAAGGCATAATGAGCTAGTATTTTTGTGAAAATATCTCCTTAACGGTGTAGGAGATATTTATTGCACCTACAGGTAAGCCTTAGTGTAGGTTTACCTGTAGGTGCAAGTTGTAACAGTGGGTTTACAACCACTTTAAAGGGGATGACTTATTAAAGACAAATAGGGTGTTAATTTTGCAAGAAAAGTTGCATTTTGCATGGGAATTTCTCCAGTAAATGTGGTGAGATGTCAATTTACAAAGAATACCCAAGGAAAATTAAAAAAATAAAAAACAGTATTTTTTCTTGAATATGATTGGATAAAAGAAGTCAACAGATTGTCAGGACTATCATGTCAGCATTACAGATAGGGTAAATAACACAGCATTACAGATAGGGTATATAACTCAGCATTACAGATAGGGTATATACCGTATTTTCCGGCTTATAAGATGACTTTTTGTCATCTTTTGATGGCACAGTGGGGGCAAGTGATGGCACAGTGGGGGAAAGTGATGGCACAGTGGGGGAAAGTGATGGCACAGTGGAGGCATGTAATGTAATGTAATGGCACAGTGAGGCATGTAATGGCACAGTGAGATTTGAAAAAAGCCTGTTTCTGTCAGCGGTTGTTTCTGTCAGTGGTTGTTCCAGCTACACCTCAGCTTTCAGAAAGACTAGAAGGAAGGGGGTAGTCTTATACGGCGAGTGTATCCCAAAACCATAATTTTTCCTGGAAAATTAGGGGGTCGTCTTATATGCCCAGTCGTCTTATACGCCGGCAAATGCGGTAACTCAGCATTACAGATAGGGTATATAGCCCAGCATTATAGATAGGGTATACAACTCAGCATTACAAATAGGGTATATAGCAGTGGCGGTTCGTCCATAGAGGGCACTGGAGCACCGCCCCCTCTGGCTCTCACCGCCACTGAGTCTAATAACATAGATTCATGCATTGCACAAATCTATGTTATTATCGCCGCTGCCGCTGTTCTATTCAGATGGTCGGCGCTCATGTCTGGCCATCTAAATAACGGCAGCTGGTTGGCTGTACGGAAGTGCCTATCAGAGCCACAACAAAGTAGCTAAGAACGTTCTAAATCCACCATAACTATAATAATTACGAAATGCCTGATAGTATCAGGCTGATACAGGGGGTGACAACTCTTACACATCAAATGTGGCATTCTCTTCCTCATCAGACTGCTATTCTTGAATAAATATTAGAAGATATGGTTTTATTGATGGCACAGTGGCTGCGTTTGATGGCATGGCACAGTGGTGACAATTGATGGCACAGTGGCTGCGTTTGATGGCATGGCACAGTGGTGACAATTAATGGCACAGTGGCTGCGTTTGATGGCATGGCACAGTGGTGACAATTGATGGCACAGTGGCTGCATTTGATGGGCACAGTGAGGCTGCAATTTTTTTTTCCGTTTGCACCCCCCCAAAATTTTTCCGCACCAGCCGCCACTGGTATATAGCTCATCTTTACAGATATGGAATATAGCCCAGCATTACAGATAGGGTATATAGGTCAGCATTACAGATAGGATATATAGGTCAGTATTACTGATAGGGTATATAGCCCAGCATTACAGATAGGGCATATAGCCCAGCATTACAGATAATGTCAGCATTACAGATAGGGTCAGACGCAGCCATGGGGCTCGCAGCATTACAGATAGGGCATATAGCCCAGCATTACAGATAGGGTATATAGCCCAGCATTACAGATAAGGTATATAGCCCAGCATTACAGGTAGGGTCAGGCGCAGCCATGGGGCTTGCGGCACTGATGCACCCCCCCCAGGGGCGGCAGCAGGGCTCATAGCACTGTCAGCGAGGCCCCCCTGTGGGAGGTCCAGCACTTACTATGCTGCTCTCCTGCTGTATCCCCCTCTCCACCTGTGTCCTCCAGGCAGCAGCGGTTCCAGCTCCAGCGTGTTTTATCTTCCAAAGCACTAGGCATTCAATAGGATTGCCTGGTGCTTTGGCCAATCAGGAAACAGGACTCAGGACCTGCCTACTGATGGAGGAACTGTAGTGTAAAAATAGTGAAAATTATTTTGCTATGGTCACACAATTGGGTGTGATCAGATCGCACTCTCTGCGTCCTGAGCCCACCCTATTTTGAACCCTTTTAGAGCCCCTGGCTCCCTCCTGCTCCCTAAACAAAATCTAGTTGGGCTGGGAGCTGCTCAGCCATTCGCAGGAGGCTTTGTAATTTATGAATGAATACAATGAATATGAATGAATACAAAGCTTCCTCTGATTGGCTCATGTGGAGGTCATGACATATTCAGCAGGACTTTCCACCACTGTGGCAGAGTTCAATTTTTATTAATTAGAGTAGACCTCGAACCTAACTGAGGTCACGTAGCACTTTGGTTTAGAGGTGACAGAGATCCTGACCTCTACTGGAGGAGGATTGTTTTTTCTACACTATGTTGTACACTTTGTTTTTATGGTGTGTTTGGACTGATTTTTTTTATAAACTGTGTGTGTATATGTACAGTATATATAAAGTTGTGCACTAAGCAAATGATGTATTTGCACTGGAATGAAATTCTCAGTTGATATATATATTTTGTTACAGTGAGTTTTGTACGGGCCTGGTATACTTAAATGGTAACTCCATTTTAATAGAGAAAATATAGCAAATACATTTTTTTAATATAGCATATACAATTGCTACACAAATCATATTGTAATTGAATGTTATAAAAAATAACATTTTGTTTTTAATCTGCAGCGCTGTACTTTTCTGTACAATACAATGTATTATGACTACCTGGAGGTGTTTTGTATACAGATGGTGTACGGAATGCCCCCCCAGATATGTAATTTCCTGCCTGTGTAATGTATATGAAATAGCCATAAGCAATATTTTAGAGTTGAATAAAATGACAAAGGTAGTGCACTGGAATGTGCAGAACATCTCCTAATTTATTTAACATGTAAAAGACCAATAATTGCACTTACAAATAGGCAATAATATACCACATGCTGGTATCCTGCAATGCCAGCGTGACTACATATATGTGGAAACTATGCATAGGAAATCAGAATGAAGACTAACTGACGAAATAACATGTATTATGTAGCACCCTCACAGTTGCTAGTGTAGGCAAGTATAGTTTGGCTCCTCTGTAGACAGAGAAGCATGAGTTAATTGTGTTTAAGAGACTGGGCAGTGCTTCACACTGTGGCTCTGTTACCTCCCCCTGTTGTCTGGAACTTGCTGGAAACTTCTAGAACATAGTGGGCGAAGGGACATAGTCTGTAGTCTAAAAATATTTGGAGCTTCCAACAATCCCTGGGAAGGCAAGCCTAGAAGGTGGGTAAGCAGCCCATAAATGAAGCCTGGCAGTCTGAGAGCAGAGTCTATGGTTCAGCAGTCTGGGGGAGACTCCTGTGCTGGGGGCTCTTCCCCACCTGGGGCATAAGAGAAGGAGGAAGCTCCAAGACATCACTTAGCTACAATCTCAGCTCGGCTTAGTAGCAGACGTAAAGGTTTCTAAGTGAGTACAAACCAGCCATCACACCTAAAGGAAGGAGATGACAGTGAAGTGCAATACCTCACCTGTCTGGAACCAGAGGCAGCTTGAGTGCAGTTCAAGACAGACAGGAGCACCTAAATAACTTTGGGCCTAGAGCAGCCAGATGGTGTGCAATACAGCCAGGTGCTGTGCCTTTGACATTAATTTGTATTCCTTATTCCAGCTGCACTATTCTTCCCACTGTTGTGCCACACAGTCCAGTTTTAGATTATAGCAGCCAGAGACTTTAGCAGGTCCTCAACTGTTTGTTTGGAGTTTGTAACTTCTTCAGTTCTGGGCATCCCATGTACCCCCAGACCGTACCCAAGTTTTATGTTCCAAAAATAAACACTAAAAAACAAAATCGCTAGACTGTTTCTTGATCCATCGGAGAGTGTGTAGAAAATTCCTTTTGCCCGGCTGTGGGTGCTGTGAGGGGGAAATAGGCCCAAAGTCCAGCAGGGGTAGCGCTACTATTATAAACATGGGGGCATGGCCTGCCACAGCATGCAGTAAATTGCAAACTTCAGGATCTCAACATTTGTGGGGAAAGAAACCTTGCTCCTCCTTCTCCAACATCCACCAGATTCTGACACAATGTCACCCAATAAAAGAACGCATGACTCCATCTCCAAGTTGGAGAAGTTTAGGCCTGCTGACCAAGATGGGAAGGGGAGAGAAGGTCAGAAAGCCTGCACCACAAAAACAGATGCAGGCTCAACACAACACACGTTGACGCTTCCTGAGGACATTATTACGAAACGTATGTCGAGGCGGTACCTGGTCACGCTACATACGTCATTAACGGTCTGCTGTATATTGGTTCCTGTGAGGTGGGACAGAGTGCGGTGGGAGGCGGTGGGAGCACGGCAGATCCCCAGACTACAGATTAGAGCCAGCAGCCCCAGTGCCGGGATAGGCACTTTTAAATGTGAGTAGCCATTTGGCTAAGTTTTATCTTTGCTCATTTTTTAATAAACAAAATTACGCTATGGATGTTTCCATTGTTATTTCATATCCGGCCGAGACCTTTAAGGAGGAAGTCGCCTAATATCTCCATTTCAGCCTGTGAGCAGGCATTATCCTGCATAAGCTCTCATTGACTCTCTTTTTGAGTAAAGGAGTCAATGTGCCTTGGTAAGCAGATTACTTATCCAGTCACTTTGGGTGTTTATTCAAGTTTGGTGAAGGATCACTTCTCTATCAGTGTATCACAGCAAGCACGGAATGGACGTTTGGTGTTTTATGGACTTTGATTTATTATCATAATATTTTTTTGTGCTTAAGATTGGGACTGAATATTATTTGCACTAATTGATATTTCACAATATTTTTTAATCATATGTTGTTTGATAATGTTTTGTGCACATTTGTTTATTTCATAAGAATTAGTGCAGTCCTATGATTTTCATTGTTATTTTTTAATTATTAGCGCTCCCTATCTTTTACCCATATCACTAGGAGCATTCACTCAGGTATTTGCACCCACTTCCGGGAGTAGACTCCCGCGGGAGTCACGCCCCCCCCCTGCTGTCTTCTGGGAAACACACTGGTCCCAGGAGACAGCGGGGACCAGTGAGGACGGGCTGCGCCACTCGCAGTAGGGAAGCGGGCAGTGAAGCCGCAACGCTTCCCGATTCCCTTACCGAGAATGGTGACGGGAGCAGCCGAGAGACGAGCGATTGCTCGGCCTTGGCTGCCGACATCACGGACGCGCTGGACAGGTAAGTGTCCATTTATTAAAAGTCAGCAGCTGCAGTATTTGTAGCTGCTGGCTTTAAAAAAAAAAATGGGTGGACCTCCGCTTTAACTCGCCCTACAACCAACAGGGGGAATGGTATATCTAGTAGCAGTTAGTCACATTTAACTGGACTGTAATGTTGAAGACGTTTAAATCTTTGAAGCATCTTTAACATTACAGAACAACCCTAGTTGAATGTGACTACTACTAAATATATTTACAAATTACTGCCAAATTAGCCCAGAGGTTTTTGGGGGGAAATATCCATGTTAATCACTTAAATTTTTTTTTTTGTCTCTTCACATTTTCTTTTCTTTATCAGTGCGAGGTGCCCGCAGTGTCTAGATTTTTTATTTTAAATACCCGTCATTGTTTACCTTTGAAATGCTCTGATTGCAGCATTTAAATTTTGTTTCCATAGGCCAGGTAGATTTTAGAAAGCACCTCTGAACAAATTTGAATTGCACTGTTTTTTACTGACCTATTTGCAAAGTCCTGTATTTTCATAGACACTTATTTGCTTAACTTAACCAATGCTAATGTCGGTTTTCCACAATCCCCGCACCAACATTTTTTTGTGTACTCAGAACCTTACAGTATTAACCGCTTTACCACAAACATGGTCTTTATTATCTCATCTTTTGCTTTTTTATAGCTGTAGGCATATTTTGCAACTTAAAGATGAATTGTGTGTAATTAAAACTATAAGTATATATAACTAAATATAACTATAGTAAATAGCTCATAAGGGAAGATATTTTCATAATTTATATTTACACTCAGTTCATAGCTCTATTTCTAATCTATAGTAATAAGTGCCAATAAAGGCATATGAGAACTTTTATTTCTGACCGCCTTATGAACATTTTGGTTGTTATGCTGGTCCTTTTGGCTTCATCACTTTTCTGAGTCACTGATGTGGAAAAAGTATGCAGATCAAAAAAAATCTGAGAAAAGTCAGAAGTTCTTTTCTGCATGCCATTTCCAGGTAAGTGACTCATAAATTGAAGTTGGAGGTTCAGCATTTTAGCCAGGCACAGGCCCGTCGGAACAAGACAGGCAAAACAAGCAACTGCTTGGGGCCCCTGAGCTGGCCTGGGGCCCCAGCAGAGTGGGCCCTTGCCGCGCCGCCGCTTCCTATTAATGCTGCAGCCTGTAGCGTGGCCGAGCTCCTTTCCTAATTCCTCCTGCAGTCCGGCCGGGTACCGTAACCGCGTGGTACAGGAGATTTAGTTTCCTGTTTCCAGCCGGACTGACAGGAAGTGCACACACTCAGTGCTCACTTCCTTTCAGTCCAGCCGGGAACAGCAAACTGAATCTTCTGCTGCGCGGTATGCGGTAAGGGGGGGTAAAAAGAACATGTGGGGGTGGAGTCAGAATAAGTACTAGCCAAAGTTCGGCAGCAGCAGCAGCTGTATGCGGCGGTATGCGGTAGGGAGGGGGGCAGCAGCTGTATGCATCATTATGCGGTGGGGAAAAGGGGCAGCAGCTGTATGCAGCGGACCGGTATGTGTTAGGGAGGCGGAGATAAAAAGAACATGGGGGGGGGCAGTCAGAAGAAGTACTAGCCGATGTTCGGCAGTGACAGCAGCAGCCCCCCCGCCCCCTCCCCCCGCTTATAGCAGAATCAATGGGCATTTTCTACACTTAGCAAAATGATAAAACAAAATGCTTCCACAGCTTGCACAGCATAACACCCCCCCCACTTATCAACTTGCAATGACAGAAGAAGTACTTCTCAGTGTTCAGCGGAAGCAAGCTGTATCTGAAGCTTCTCAACTTAAAACTCAGCAACACCCCCTCCCCCGCTTCTTGCTTGGGGCCCCCAAATTCCTTCAAACGGCCCTGGCCAGGCAGAAAGCATTTTCAGAAGCACGTCAACAATTGAACCCTCCATATTACTCTTGTGACTATTTTTTTTCTTTTAAAAAAGTGAGCTGTGTTAAACTGGCCCTCCTTCCCATTCTGAGATGCATACTTGTTCATCTCAGATAGCAAACAATTGAGCTGAAAGTTTAAAAATGACTTGCTAAGCTATTCTTATGCCGAATACACACGATCATTTTTCGGCATGAAAAAAAACGGCGTTTTAGAGCATGTAGAAAAAACATATTTTCTCCAACTTCATCATTAAAACGACGTTGCCCACACACGATCGTTTTTAAAAAATGCTCTAGCAAAGCGCGGTGACGTACAACACGTACAATGGCACTATAAAGGTGAAGTTCCATGCGGATGACGCCACCCTTGGGGCTGCTTTAGCTGATTTCCTGTTAGTAAAAGACAATTTGCGCTTTTCTGTCTGTTACAGCGTGATGAATGTGCTTACTCCATTAACGAATGGTAGTTTTACCAGAAGAGCGCTCCCATCTCATAACTTGCTTCTGAGCATGCGCGGGTTTTTAACGTCGTTTTAGCCCACACACGATCATTTTTTACAACCCGAAAAACGACATTGTTTAAAACGTTGTTAAAAAATGCAGCATGTTTGAAAAAAAATTGTCGTTTTTCAGAACCCGAAAAATGATGTGAAGCCCACATACGATCATTTTAAATGACATTTTTTAAAAACGTCGTTTATTTCATGCCGAAAAATGATCGTGTGTACGCGGCATCAGACTTGCCAGCCTTCACAATTTTTTTCCACAATTGCAGCAAGTCCACACTGCATGACTCCACATAACTTTTTATTTGCAAACATTCTGCAAGTCTGCTGCAAGTTCTGGTTCAGTTATGTTGTACAATAGTCATCCCACCACACTGGTCACTGTGACCTGCAGAGCTCTTGCTGTAGACTCACCACTGCAACTTTGATCTTGCTAGAAACTTGAAGTGCAAATTTGCTTCAAGTGCTCTGCAAGTGTATAACTTGCCAGTGGAAATGTGCAGCAAGACTTACAATTCAACACTGCCACAAATTTGTGGCACGTTATCCTTGCTATCTGGGATATCACGCCAACAGTGCACCTGCACATTGGCTTTTATAGGACTGTCTCCTAAGGGCCCCAAAAATGCTATGTGAAGTTAGTGCACAAATGCAGCCAGCATGCAGGTGTGATGCAGCGTGGTGCGGAGGCAATAATTCACATAGGCAGGTGCAAGAGAAGACTTGTATTAAAGTAATGCAGTAATGGTTCACAATATTCCCGGAGGGAAGGCTACTCAGCCGGTGCACTCACAGTTTACAGCCACGTGGAAAAAGTAGATCACAGCCAGACTGATAATGTGTCTGTTAAGAGGGGACAGAATGCAGATTGGCCGTCTAGTTGCCAGTCAGGAAGGTGTCCAGAAGGGTTGCGACCCTACACTTTCCCTGCTAGGAACCTCTCCCTACCGCTACTACTGTCCCTAATAGACGAGGTAACTTTCCCTACTCTGCCAACTCCTAAAATGTGAGCCAATCCTGGGAGCCAGGGCCTAAAATAGGTTTGTCTGTCCCAAGATGGCTGCTTGAGTCACATGGGGCTGCAGCATCCAATTGGATCAATTCCCCAGTGACACAGGAAACCATAGAGGAACCATATTCCTCCTGACTTCCTTCCGGGTGCAGTGCTGCTGTGGACTAGTACCACCTGCAGGGGAGGAAGTAGACTGCACCTGCCTACAAGCAAGCTGAAGCTCTGCCCATTGATTAAATGGCTTTGGTTTTCCCCTGGTTCGCCTCTAGAATGCCACCGCTACAACACTAACACACAATGTTGGTTTAGGAAATGCTGGTAGCAGTATTACATTTGTGTGTATGCCCCGACGGCTACATAGGTCTTAAAGGAAATAGTTGAGATTAGACATTCGGTCTGTATTTATCATTTTGGTTCATAATGGCCTAGGCCTAGGGCATCACAACACATTCACAAGGCCCCACATGGGTGGCCAGGGGTGGTCACTGGCAAGCCTCAGTCGATTCTACCTGGTGGTTATGAACGCTGCAAGCACTATGTGTGAACAGTAGCAGCTGTCAGTGGCCGCTGTCAGATTTGTACTTAATCAATGGGCCAGTGTGCTGCCGCTGTTCATCTGCTAATTCTCAAACATCTCTTATTTCTGTGCATATATACAGGATTTTGTGGCTTAAAGCTTAGTCTGCTGAACATGCTTGTAAGAAATTATTCTATGTATAACATTTGGTGGTGAACGCCTCTTTGGGGAATCCTTTGACAAATTCATCAAGGATGTAACTAATGGAAAGGTGCTCCTACCCCACAAAAAAAAGGTTCAGATTCACAATGCCCTGGTGTGATCCCACTGCGTCCCATTTCTTACAAGCTAACCCGTCATTTTCATGCGAGTTCGCTGCACTTTACTATAGACTTTGGAACTGGTCTACTCCTGTCTACAATGATTAAAACATATAATATGTGCTATTGTACAATACAATCTAGGATTGTCTCCAGAAAAAACTTGCAGAGGTTGTTGCTTTTGAATTGTAGCTCGCCTGTTGACCTCACCTTTTCATCTGGAGATAAAGAGGGAGATTTAGGCTAAGTTCACACGTATGCAGTGTGAGAAACGTCACGATCCGTGTGTGTTTCCTGCACCGCATTTCAATCACACTGTCCTTTCAACACAAAGTTAACCACATCCCAAATGCAGGTCGCAAACTCGATGCTTTTGCCTGCAACGGGTCACATGGTACAAAACAACCATTTGATTCATTGATAACTGTAGCTGCAGCCATCATCCATATATCACCACCACTTCCCAAGGAGGACGCATATACAGTATATGCGTCTATCGGACCGGAAGTACTGATGCTTTCTACATTTTAAAACATGTTTGTAGCAAATAAATAACTGCAATAATTGTTTTTATATTTTTCTTGAGTTTAACTTCAAGGCGAGGCAAATAAAATGTAGCTTTGGAACAGTTTAGGGCAAAAGATGATGGCCATAGGGAATAATGTGTATGTCTGATTATTGGGGAGGAAAGGTTATAATAGTGGAGTACCTACTTAAATTTAACCAGGCATAAGGGAAAATAGAAGCTGTAGTTGCTTCTGGGGCTATAGCCCCAAATCCTGGCCCTCCCCTATCTAACTTCTACCCCCTCTCCTAACAGCAGCAGCTGCAATCCCCAAACTTGTTTCATGAGTGTGGATGGTGAGATATTTGTTTAAAGGGAAGCTATGGTTCTCTCTTACAGTGTGTAGCCACGAGGGAAAAACATGTCTAGCATGGAAAAAGCCCTGCACCATGACTGGGCATCTCAATGCAGTGGGTGGCATGGAGGTTATTTAGGGCTTGCCACTTAGGCATTAGTTTGAATAATGTCGTATGTGAATACAGTGTAAGGTTGGGGTACAGTGGAATGCCAATGAGTGACAGTTTGTGTATGCAAGGCCTAAAGATTATACCTCTGAATGCGGGATATTAAAGCAGTTGAGGTCTGTCAGGCTCTAGGATTCCAAAGAAAGCAGGCACTGGGTATCCTTCTGTTTGTGACAGATTTCCCTCATATTGGGCTGTCATAGCCATATGTATGAGCAATGGTAGGATTGTCACTTTTGAGTATTGCGTTGAGCATCATAAGTCTGTCATCCCTTGTAAAACAAAATAAGACTCTGTCATTGCTTACGTGCTCCACAGTCAAATTGTAATAGTAATAAAGGCAGCAGAGTAGAAGCATCTGTCAATAGTTAAAGAAGCCCGTCTGTGAGTTTCACAGTTAATGTTAGCACTACTGTTACACGGGAAACCTGCAATAACGAGAAATGTCTCCTCCATTGGCAGGGGCTGAATCTAATGCTTACCCGAGGGGATTTTTTATTACATATATTTATTTATAATATATCTAGAAATACAATACATGATGATGGCATGCTTATTCCAGGGCACCTTTAAGTGCACTGCTTGAAACAGCTGTTAAGCACAGAAGATCTAATTCTATTAGTAATGAGCAGAGCAAATCCTATTTGCATTAATGGTACAGATGCAAAAACAGAGATATTTTGTCTGGAGTATGCAAAACATCATTCCATTTAAATCCTCTATTACCTGACAGGCAATTTTCTCTAAGTGAAAAGGAGGAACCATGACATTACCATCTGGTGTAATGAACAGGTTCTAATGATGAATCTAACTACACATATGTACCACTTTTCTCCTGCTCCTCCTTGAGGCAGTGGAGATAATTCCACCCTTGACCTGTCACCCTAGAACGTGTTTTCAGTTCTCTATTTGGACATTATCTACTCTAAAATGTCCAGTTCACCATTTCCAGTGGAACACATGCAAGCCCAAACAAACTGTTTGCCATGTCCTCATTGGTATTGCCACTAGTAGCTGACATTAGATTGTACTTATTTTCCTACAGGGTAAATCAATGCAGAAACAATTGTGAAAATGGTGAAAAAAGCAGTTCAGTTAATTCTATAATTTTTTTCCTTATAAATTTTTCATGGTCCATGTAACTGGGGAGTGGTGAGTGACCAGTGCCTGATTATTTGTGGTAAAAAGAGTCCCTTTTCCCCATCTTACAGAGTTGAGAGGTATGTTTAAAATAAAGAGAAATCAATAGTTATTATAGCCATGTGGGGCAATATTTTTATAGTATGGAATACGCAAAAGACTAAAGAAATATGTTTCTCTATGCAAAGTCTAATGTCATAGAGCTCCAGGTAAAATAATTTATTTAAAGCAAAGTTCCACCTACAAATGGAAACTCTGGTTATCTACTTCCTTCCCTCATCCGATGATGAATTTGGAACCTTTTCGGGGGAACAGATGCCTGTTTTTGACAGGTACCCATCCCCAGTTCCGGGAGACCTGGCTGCCGCGAGATGCGGCGAAGTCCCCCGGAAGTTCGGCCCCCCTTCTCCTTCCCCCGCTGCTGGGCCATTCACAAAGCGCAGCGCCATTCATGCATGCGCAGTAGGGAACTGGCTGTAAAGCCGCAAGGATTCACTTCTGGTCTCCCTTACAGGCAATGGAGGCGGCAGCACCTGGGAGAAGATAGGTGTCAACATCGCTGGATTCCAGGACAGCTAAGTGTCCTAATATTAAAAGTCAATAACTACATTATTGTATTTGTAGCTGCTGACTTTAATTTTTTTCGTGGGGGGGGGCTGGACCTCCTCGTTAAGGAGTGGGCAGGATGGGGTAAGGGTTAAGACCGCTATCAGAGTTTTATGAATCATAAAAAAAGCAATAGATAGCATCCCATAGTGAGAGCTCAATAAAAACTGTGAAAAAAGTGTCAAAACATGTTCTTCCACTAAGGAGCTTTTTTTATATGCTTGGTTTCCATTCACACTTGAGCTGAGCATTTTCAAGCATTTTCTAAAGCATTTTTTCAGGAGTTTTTAACATTTTGTAAGCAGATTTGCAAATATTATAGGCATTTTTTTATTTAGGCTTTGTTGTTGTGGCGAATAGAAACCGGGGAGCTGAAAATGCCTAAAAAAAGCTTGATTTTTTTTTTTTATTTCTCGCTGTTCAGACGTATTGCATTGACGTCTACAGGGACAAAAATGCTCAAATCTGCCTGAAAAGTAGCTTGTGTACTTTTTTGAGCGACAGGCATTTTACAGGTGTCAGAACACTAAAATTTAATTAGGGGCCATTGAAATGAATGAGATTTTGCTTGATGAGAGTTTCTGAGCATCGAGCTTCGAGCTGAAAAACGCTCAAGTGGGAATGGGGTCTTAATAATGAATTGGTGCATTGTTGCAGTTGGGCTAGTGGGTGCAGACAGCTGTGGATGCTTAACCTGTGCAAAGCAATGACAGGCTGACAGGAACAGTACCTGTCTGCCGATCTTTGTATGTATTCACACATCCAGCTGTTACCTGCTGTTAGGGACAGATGTCTGTCCCTGAATATAGCTGTATGTATCTAGGATAGAACATCTGTCCCTAGCTGCAGGTAACAATGTATGCATGCATGCAAAGATTGGTAGGCAGGAGCAGTTCCTGTCAGCCTGTCATTGCTTTGGGCAGGCTGAACAGCCACAGTTGTCTGCAACCACCTGTTAGCCCAGCTGCAAGAATCACTGTCTTTTCAGCTGTGCGAAGGAGATCTTAGGCCCCTTTCACAGTTGCGCCACCACTTGGCAGACTCTGCTTACTCATAGGAGGATCAGTCTGCTGATCCCTGCTGAGCAGGCGGATGACAGGTCTGTCTCCGCTCACTGTGCAGCGCAGAGATGGACCCGGTCCCACTATCCTCTATGGGGAAATTCGGTAAAAACAGATCACCTGTCCGTTATCACCCAATCTTATCCGATCCAATCCGCCAGACAGATGGAAAATAGGACCACCATTCATCTGGATTTGGCCGACAGGTTTAGATCGGATAGTGGTGGGTGTCAGCGGACATGTCACCGCTGACATCTGCCACTCCATAGGGGTGAACGGAGGGTTCGATCAGGTCCGCCTGAAAAACTGACAGGTGGACCTGATCGGACAGCCCGCTTGAAAGATTCCTTAATGCATTTTAGAAGATCTTTTCACTTCCTCCTCAAATGACCTAAACACAAAATCATTAGATATTAATTTGTATGCAGGGGATGCCCGAAGAAATACAATAAGATTTGGGACAGGTGGCTGGAGGACTCCTCCACTTGCAATGCGGCAGACTAGACGTGGTCTCCGCCCCGTCGAACGCCTGCTCCTTCTGTAGACTCTCCCCCTCCCTCTCTTGTTGCTCGGTGCCCCACGGCCCATGCCACGTAAACACTCTTTCTCCTCGCTTCTCCCCACCATCATGTCCTTATGTATGTCAAATGGATCTATTTGTACTTGTAGTGCATGTTGTACTTATCACCCGTCTGTTTATTTGTTTTTTTATGCTCAATAAAAGTCATTTTGATTTAAAAAAAAAAAAATATATATTAATTTGTATTTTGGCCAATATATGTGAGTTCACCACTCGCACCAAGAGCTCTGGTGTCAGGTAAGTCCTACACTTGGGTCTACTTCACTGCTGAGTGATTGCAGTGTATGCACATTGCTTTAAGACAGCCCATTTTTTTTCAAAGGACCCAATTACTCCAAAACAAAATAAAAATCACATCTGCGCCCCTTTCTGCAGATGCAGCGAGCCATATCGCAGTGCTGTGTGCTGTGGAGTGCTACGAAGGTAGATGGTTTGGAGGTGCATTGCTTTAGTGTTTGATATGGCGATATGGCAGGTGAAGATGGCCTACAGCTTCATGGAGTACAAATATCGGATTAAATATGAAATCATAAGTCGCTGTCTTCAAAAACCTGGGGAGGCTATGGGATGAGTTATGGCTACACTGATGGGGTCGCAAAATATTTTTTCCTGGTAAGCATATCTAGAGCCTTAATTCTGTGTTTTTAGGTTTAGGAATCCTTGTTTTAGCTCGGGTCCCAAAAGTACAATAAAATCCGTAGCCATGATAAATAACCAGCCACACATGCTATAGTGTACAATATGGCCGCCCACTATAAATTGGCATCTTTCAGTAAGACGTGAGTGGGATCTTGTGATGACAGAAAGCTCAGGCAGAATCGAGGCACATTTTCCTTCATTTCCTTCCTATGACCTGCTAACGTTCACACACCAAATTAATAATGTAATTAGAGGAAACTAAAACAGTGCAGGAATCTTGTGTTATTGAAAATCCCTAGAATGATTATTTGTACAAGTGGTCGCACTGAAAGCTGTTTCATAACGAACGGGTCCTGCAAAGCGTCTGCTCGGCATGTTGGTACTATCCTAAAGTAAACTGCTGCTATCCATTTTAGGTTAAATATGGGATTACATTTAATCAATATTTAATGGTTGGTTTAAGGAATTCTTCACCTGAACAGACTTCACATGGCCAGGTTTTAGAAGAAATTGAAGTATTTGCTTTTCCCATAGCAACTCAATTATGGTTGTCCTTTTGGATAGCGCATAATAGAACAAAAAATGAAGTAGATTGTTGCTGTTGGCAGCTGGCTGCTAGTGGCCTTAGTAGACAAGGAATCTCATTCATATGTTTCTGAGTAAAGAATAAGTTCAGTCTCTGGTGCCTTCTAGCAACTAGAAATTGAAAAGATTAATTTTACCAAAAATTGGGAGATTTCTGCAGATTTTTGCCATTTTGGCCAAATGCTTCTGAGCTAAACGGAAGGTAAAATTAAGGTGTTTTTTGGTAGTTTATAAAGCTGAACTATAGACAGACAAATTTTAACACAGCTCTGCAATCATTAATACATCATTAATGCTAGGCAAAACTTTTTTAGGTTTGGGTAGAGTAAGGAAAGTAACAGTTTTAGCACCCTCCTAGTTAAATTACTAGGTACATTTGTTTTTTGTCTGTAATCAAGGGAGCAGAGATTGTTTGGTTTAGTCTGTTCAGCTTTCACAGGCTGGGAGTTTGACTGCTCCCCACTGCCTCTAGAAGCTTTTAGAGCTAGGGGGAAGAATTCAAATAACCAGCCTAAATATTGTTAAGGGCCTAGCCAATCCCTGGGGAGGTGTGCCCATATGATGGCAGGGCAGCTGATAAATATTCTGAAGCCCTGGAGAGATTGTCTTTCGTAAGGAAGGAGAGTTGTTGCCCCTGAGTCAGCTTAAGGATTGGGTGTTGTTCTGCAAGGTTCCAGAGCTGCAATGAGGGGACCTAGAAGCAGCCTTGATCTGACTGTAATCTCTCTTCAAGGGATCTGGTCTCAAGAAGAATTGTCTCCCTCACTAAGTGGTGTTTGGAAGGAGCTGAAATGAGGTTTGTCCTGGGAGTTTGTGAGTAAAGACCCTAAAATTGATCACTGTGACTGTATAGTGTTCCAAAAATTGCACTGGGTACCAACAGTTGTATGTTGGACCAAGGTAACCAAATGGCAGCATGATTTTCCCTCATGGTCTTCAGCTGTAAGGAAATAGACAGTTCAGTGTTCACTGTTGCTTTAAAGAGTATGGGAATCAACATTATTGCACATTTATTCTTACCTAGGTAAGTATGCTGCATCTGTCCCCCTCTGGCTGTAACACTGAGAACCAAGCGATCTAATACCTCATATCGCTCGGTTCTCACATCTCACAAAGATGGACTTTTTTCATCAGAAAAAAACGCTTGTGTGTGGGCCCCATCTGACTTTTTTCCGTCGCATGCTCAGAATCAAGTCGAAGCATGCTCAGAAGCATTGAACTTCATTTTTCTCGGCTCGTCGTAGTGTTTTACGTCACCGCATTTTGGACGGTCGGAATTTAGTCTGAAGCCTCATACACATGATCGGATATCTGATGGAATCTAGTCCGATGGATTTTTTCGTCGGATATCCGATGAATCTGACTTTCACCAGTCTTGCCTGCACACCATCAGTCAAAAATCCTACCGTGCCAAAACGCGTTGATGTAAAACACTACGACGTGCTGAACAAAATGAAGTTCAATGTTTCCGAGCATGCATCGACTTGATTCTGAGCATGCGTGGATTTTTAACCGATGGACTTCCACACAGACGATCGTTTTTTTTTTCCTATCGTTTTTTTATCCATAGGAAAAATTTAAAACATGTTCTATTTTTTTTCACCGATGGAAAACAAACCAATGGGGCCCACACACGATTGGTTTGTTCGTTGAAAACAGTCCATCGGTCTGTTTTCATCGGACAAACTGATGAAAGTCAGCTTCATTGGAATTTCAACGAAAAATTCCATCAGATTTTTTTTTCATCGGAAATCCGATCGTGTGTACGTGACCTAAGGGTAAAAAAAAAAAGATACGAATGCAATACCCAATAAAGCAATGTGTGATAACACGTGAGAGCTTCTGATGAGAGAGTCCTACTAAATCATACATTTTATGCACATGGCCAGATTATGGGCCAGATCCACAAAGAACTTACGGCGGCGTATCTATTGATATGTGCCATCGTATCTTTGTTTTGTATCCACAAAACAAGATACGCCTGAATGTGGGCTAGATCTGACTGACGTACGTCTTAGTACGCCGTCGGATCTTAGGTGCACATTTATGCTGGCCGCTAGGTGGCGCTTCCATTGATTTCCGCGTAGAGTATGCAAATTAGCTAGATACACCGATTCTCAAACGTACGTCCGCCCGGCGCATTTTTTTTACGTCATTTAGGTAAGGCTTTTTTTGGCGTAACGTTACCCCTGCCTCTATGAGGTGTACGCAATGTTAGGTATGGACGTCGGGACAGTGTAGAATTTTCTGGTGTTTACATCGTTTGCGTAAATCGTTCGCGTATAGGGCTTTGCGTAAGTTACGTTCACATCGAAAGCATTGACTATTTGCATGCGCACTGGGATACGTCCACGGACAGCGCATGCGCTGTTCGTAAAAAGCGTCAATTACGTGGGGTCATACCAGATTACCATACAACAAGCCCACTCCAAGCCTACTTTGAATTACGCGGGCTTAAGCCGGCAGATTTACGTTACGCCGCCCCGCATATGGGAGCAAGTTCTTTGTGGATACCCTAGAAGCCACTCTGATTTACGGCGGCGTAGCGCATATGAGATGCGCTACGCCCGCCTAAATATACGCCCGTTTTTGTGGATCTGGCCCTATGTCTTTCCCAACAAAGTTACGATTAGTATATTATTCCCTGAATAGTCATTACATTGCTGTTATTGCTGCTTCACTGATTGTCAACACATTAGCAACACCTAATGTGTCTTATAAAACAGATATTTGTCTAAAAATAATTAAAAAAAAATATATAGCAAACAGCGACTGAAGCATAACAAGCACAATGTTCATCTATCTACATGATGGTTACAAATCTTTTGTATAAAAATGTACTTTTTGGCTGTAGAAAAGGAACTAGTGCCTGGTTGGTTTCTCAAAACCCTACTCACCCCAAGGCATAGATGAAATCTATACATTCTCCCACATATAATATAAACTAACAATGGGTGACTGAGCTGCTTCTAGGCCTGCAGTATATATCCTTCTGTTCCGAGAGGAGATTAGTAGAAAGCAGAGAGAACATGAAGGAGGGGAGGAAACAGGAGCTGAACTTTGAATAGGCTGAGCCCTGAAGGTCTCCCTGATACTATCAGCAGACCTAACAAAATCTTTTCCTTTTGTACTTCTCTGACTAGTACAGACCTGCAAATAATTGGCTTGTGCCTGTCAATCACTGCTGGACAGTTCTTTTTCTCACCAGCTCATCCTATTACCTGTCTTCGGAAATATAAATATACATCTTCATTACACTGTCTGGAACAATTTATATACCTAACAGCGGTCCTGCAATTCACACACTGCCATTGATGCTTCAAGGCCTGGTTTAGGCAAAGTTTCAAAGTAAATCTGACAGCCATTGTGTTTAAAAATGCCAGCTATTATCATTATGACATTATTGGAGTAATAGAGTTTTGCAGTGTTAACCATTGATTCATGCACAAAGTTTGAAACAGTTATTGGCCAACTTGAATCATTAAGATGCAAGCTTATGGGATAGCTTACATTATATCCCTTTTTAGGCTTTATAATTTTATAAACATGAGCTCTTCTTTTAGGCTTTAAATCTTTAAAGCCAGAAGAAGAGATCTAAATTATTCTGAAATAACTAGTATAAGTAGAGTTGAAGGCACATTTTTTTTTAATGTAACCCCCCCCCCCCCCAACACAACACATCACTAGAAGTAGTGGGCCAGATTCACGTAGCCCGGGCGCAACGTAACTTAAACAATTTAGGTTACACCGCCGCAAATTTTCTGGCTAAGTGCCCGATCCACAAAGCACTTACCTGTAAATTTGCGGCGTTGTATCCTAAATCCGTCCGGCACAAGGCGGGCCAATTCAAATGGGGCAGGTACCATTTAAATTTGGCGCGCTCCCGCGCCGGAAGTACTGCGCATGCTCCCGACGCAAATTTCCCGACGTGCTTTGCGCAAAATTAAGACGCGCCGACGTTTTGTGAATCGCGACATGAAAAAAAGACTTGCGCCGGGAAAAATTCAAAAGCAAAGCTGGAAAGACGGGTATACTTTTACATTGTGTAGTAATTTTACACTTTGTAAAAGGTGCCCTATCTTTGCGACGGCAAACTAACACTTGCGGCGACGTAACGACGGGAAAAAGTTTCGTGGATCGCCCTAACTGCTAATTTGCATACCCGACGCTGGTTTACGACGCAAACTCCCCCCAGCGGCGGCCGCGGTACTGCATCCTAAGATCCGACAGTGTAAAACTATTACACCTGTTGGATCTTAGGGATATCTATGCGGAACTGATTCTATGAATCAGTCGCATAGATAGAAACAGGGATACGACGGCGTATCAGCAGATACGCCGTCGTATCCCTTTTGTGAATCTGGCCCAGTGTCCCCATTGGAAGATTTCCTCTTTTTCTTTTCTAGTGACTACTTAAAGTGGTTCTAAATGCTCAAGGTTTTTTTACCTTGCATGAAGGTAAAAAACTTTCACCGTGCAGCAGCCCCCCAAAATCTTCCTCCAGCACTGTGCAGGAGAGCCTTGGTTGTCCGGGGACTCTGCCTCCTCATTAGCCATTGGGCCAATGGGCCAAGTCACAGCCAGTAAGCCAATGAGGAGAGAGAGGGGCAGTGCGTATGAATGGACACGCAGCGCACCGGATCAGAAGCCAGCCTGCCTGGGTGCCCCCATAGAAAGCTGCTTGGTCTGGTGGGATTTGGCAGGAGGGAGGGGTCAAGGTGTTCCTGAAACCTATCCCCCCCCCCCCGCCGAGTGCTCCCAGAGCAAGCCACTTGCTCTGGGGGCATACTTGGGGGGTCGCTCCGAAACTGTCTCTATGTGTGGACACAAAGCGCGACTCAGCCCGCCCCCCGCTTCCCCTTCCCTGACTGTGATTGACTGTAAACCAATGGCTCCCACTGCTGTCTCTAAGCCTATGAAGAGGGAGAGAGCCACCGCTCTTGTGCACAATGCTGGATTGAGATCAGGCTCAGGTAAGCATAAGGGGAGGTGGGGAGGCGGGGGGCCGAATTCAGAAGGTTTTTTATCTTAATGCAGAGAATACTTTAACCACTTCCCGACCTCCGCATGTAAATGTACGTCCACAATATGGCACGTACAGGCACATGGGCGTCATTGTACGTCCTTGCCTATTAGCGGGTGGGGGGTCCGATCGGGACCCCCCCCGCTACATGCAGAGGTCGGGTCCGCTCGGGGAGCGATCCGGGACCACGGCGCGGCTATTCGTTTATAGCCGCTCCGTCGCGATCGCTCCCCGGAGCTGAAGAACGGGGAGAGCTGTATGTAAACACGGCTTCCCCGTGCTTCACTATGGCGGCGCATCGATCGTGTCATCCCCTTTATAGGGGAGACACAATCGATGACGTCAGTCCTACAGCCACACCCCCCTACAGTTGTAAACACACACTAGGTGCACCCTAACTCCTACAGCGCCACCTGTGGTTAACTCCCAAACTGCAACTGTCATTTTCACAATAAAGAATGCAATTTAAATGCATTTTTTGCTGTGAAAATGACAATGGTCCCAAAAATGTGTCAAAATTGTCCATAGTGTCCGCCATAATGTCGCAGTCACGAAAAAAATAGCTGATTGCCGCCATTAGTAGTAAAAAAAAAAAAATTATAAAAATGCAATAAAACTATCCCCTATTTTGTAAACGCTATAAATTTTGCGCAAACCAATCGATAAACGCTTATTGCGATATTTTTTTACTAAAAATAGGTAGAAGAATACGTATCGGCCTAAACTGAGGAAAAAAAATTTTTTTATATATGTTTTTGGGGGATATTTATTATAACAAAAAGTAAAAAATATTGAATTTTTTTCAAAATTGTCGCTCTATTTTTGTTTATAGCGCAAAAACTAAAAACCGCAGATGTGATCAAATACTACTAAAAGAAAGCTCTATTTGTGGGGAAAAAAGGACGCCAATTTTGTTTGGGAGCCACGTCGCACGACCGCGCAATTGTCTGTTAAAGCGACGCAGTCCCGAACTGTAAAAACACCTTGGGTCTTTAGGCTGCATATTGGTCCGGGGCTTAAGTGGTTAAGGTAAAAAGCCTTCAGGCTTTAGTTAGCCAAAAAATAAGGCTGCCTAAATGCCACACTTTCACCATTTAAACATAGAAATTGCTCCCCTGTGTGCCCCTTTGATTCTGGTTTTAAACAATACTCCACTCAGCCCCGTCTTCAATCAAAACAACGACAGAACGCCTCTACAATCAACTAAGTTCACTTTGGAACCCATCTCCATTGATACAACAAAAAAATTCATTGGTGTGCTGCGCAACAGCACAGCACCAAATGACATCATTCCCACTAAGCTACTGAAGGAATGTGCCGACATCCTGGCGCCTCCGATCACGCAGCTTATAAATCAGTCATTTAAGGAAGGCATAGTGCCTTCCCTGTTGAAAGAGGGCACAATCTTGCCGATCTTGAAAAAACCTAATTTGGATCCTATGGACCCAACTCACCGCCGTCCCATAACAGGTCTAAATGCTCTGTCCAAGATAATGGAGAAAGTGGTGGTAAATCAGCTGCAACAGCATCTGGACACCCACAACCTACTCGATCCATTTCAATCCGGGTTCCGTCCCGGACACGGGACAGAAACGGCCTTACTGAAAATATGGGACGATGCACTCGAGGCCGCAGACGAAGGAGAATCCTGTCTCCTGGTTCTGCTGGACCTAAGCGCAGCTTTTGACACAGTAGACCATAAATTGCTACTGAGACGACTAACAGAAGTCGCCGGAGTCTCAGAAGATACCTTACCATGGTTCTCCTCTTTTCTTGGAAACCGATCACAAACAGTGAAACTGGGATCCTTCACGTCAGAAAAACGCACGGTGCCATGTGGGGTCCCCCAAGGATCCCCCCTATCACCAGTGCTGTTTAATATCTATCTTCGTCCTCTCTTTGATATTATCAGTAGCCATGAACTACTTTATCACTCTTATGCAGACGACACGCAGTTGTATTTTCGCATCTGCCATAAAAAGGATCATCATCTCAGATTAGAGAAATGTCTCTCTTCAATAGAAAACTGGATGACTAAGAGTTATCTCAAACTCAATAGTGCTAAAACAGAACTCTTTATCTTCGATGCCAGTCGGAAGAAACCACCGACAACAAACTGGACACCATCTCCCATCCTGGGACAAATCATCGCCCCTAGCTCCAAAGTCAAAAGTCTGGGAGTCACGTTTGACACCTTCATGACAATGGACGCACAAATAGGGTCAGTAGTCAGCGGGGCGCACCATTTGATGCGCCTTCTACGCAGACTAATTCCATTTATCCCCAAAGAAGACGTAGCAGTCGTGGTGGGAACTATCGTGAATTCCAGACTGGACTATGCAAATGCCCTTTACCTCGGGCTACCCAAGTACCAAATCGCTCGTCTTCAAGTCGTACAGAATACGGCCGCTAGACTGGTGACTGGGAAAAAATCTTGGGAATCAATCTCACCTTCACTGAGATCCCTTCACTGGCTGCCAGTGAAAGACAGAATTGCATTCAAAGCACTCTGCCTGACACATAAGTGCATCCAAGGGAAGGCTCCTAGATATCTATGCGACAAGATCAAACCGCACAATTGCAATCGCATGCTGCGATCCACCGACCAAAATCTGGTCAAGGTTCCTAAAACCAAATGCAAGTCCAAAGGAGAAAGAAGGTTTGCTTTCCAGGGCCCCAGGCTTTGGAATGCTTTACCAACCAGCATTCGGTTGGAGCAAGACCACCTGTCTTTCAGAAGGCAGATCAAAACCCTGCTTTTCTGAAAGGCATGAGACACAAACAACAAGCGCCCAGAGGCGATTCAGTTCGCATGTGCCGCGCTATATAAGTTTTTCATTCATTCATTCATTCATATTGCTATAGAGGCTCAAATTCTCTGACTTTAAATCTACTTCCCCTGTCCCCTGTCCAATAAGTGCACCTTAGGGTACATACATACTGTATAGACTAGCTTATGAAAGTTGCGTTTGCATTTAAATGCCAAGCTCCTCAAACATATCGATCTGTTCCAAATGCAGTGCATGCAATTGATCAGCACCTTACTTGTCAGTTTGAGCTCAGATACAGGTGCAGGGGTTGTGTTCGACCTGCTTTATCCTCAGAAATGCAAAGCAGGTCAAATGCAACCTCAGAATGATCACAGAACACAAATAATAAAGTAAAAACTTACAATTCAAGCATGCTTCAAACACAAGAAAAATGCTGTAAAAATAAAGCTTTTGTAAATGCTCCCTCGGTGGACACTGTGGTAGTAGGTGGAGCATACTTCTGGGTTCGGAGTTTAGCACCAGATTTGGAGAAGTTGAGCCTGTAGTAACAAATTACAACCAGGATAAGGAGGTGTAAGCGAAAGATGCTTTTCTGGCTAACAATGTCAAGGCAGACACCTTGGTCTTGGGATCTTTTCATTTTAAAAGTATAATATGACTGACTGATTATTTCTAGGAACATAGTAATTGTATCTGGCAATTCATGACAAAGGGTAATATCCAGCTTAGTGACTGAATACAACCTAATAAATAATAACATCCACCTCACCATAACCTCACCATAACCTGCCCGGTTATAATTTATGGTTGGTCCCCAAGCCCTACTCCATAGAATCCATAATGGTTATTGCAGTGTGGAATAAATGAGTCTGTACTGTTAGGCTGGTCTTAGCTGTAAACCAGTAATTTTGGATGCACATTTGGCCCAGGGGTATAAAGGTAGGATTTGCATGCCTCTACCCACTATCCTAAAATAAGAAATAAACCCCTTATTTTTTTATTTAACCACTTAAGCCCTGGACCATTTTGCAGCTAAATGCCCAGGCCAGGTTTTGCGATTCGGCACTGCATCGCTTTAACAGACAATTGCGCGGTCGTGCGACGTGGCTCCCAAACAAAATTGGCGTCCTGTTTTCCCCACAAATAGAGCTTTCTTTTGGTGGTATTTGATCACCTCTGCGGTTTTTATTTTTTGCGCTATAAACAAAAATAGAGCGACAATTTTGAAAAAAATGCAATATTTTTTACTTTTTGCTATAATAAATATCCCCCAAAAACATATATAAAAAAAAAAATTTCCTCAGTTTAGGCCGATACGTATTCTTCTACCTATTTTTGGTATAAAAATCGCAATAATCGTTTATTGGTTGGTTTGCGCAAAATTTATAGCGTTTACAATATAGGGGATAGTTTTATTGCATTTTTATTAATTTTATTTGTTTTACTACTAATGGCGGCGATCAGCGTTTTTTTTCGTGACTGCGACATTATGGCGGACACTTCAGACAATTTTGACACATTTTTGGGACCATTGTCATTTTCACAGCAAAAAATGCATTTAAATTGCATTGTTTATTGTGAAAATGACAGTTGCAGTTTGGGAGTTAACCACAGGGGGCGCTGTAGGAGTTAGGGTTCACCTAGTGTGTGTTTACAACTGTAGGGGGGTGTGGCTGTAGGTCTAACATCATAGATCGAGTCTCCCACTAAAAGGGATCACTCGATCGATGCAGCCTCCACAGTGAAGCACGGGGAAGCCGTGTTTACATACGGCTCTCCCCGTTCTTCAGCTCCGGGAGCGATTGCGAGGGGTGGCTAGAAAAGAATAGCCGCGCTCTCGTCCCAGATCGCTCCCCGCGGGTTACCGACCGCCGCATGTACCGGGGGGGGTCCCGATCGGACACCCGGCCCGCGGAAAGGCGGGGACGTGTTTATCCTGTTTAAATATTTATTTTGCTGTTCGCTGACTCTTGCAAGGGCCCTTGCAGAGTCATTGTGTGATAATACCTGTGATTAATCAATATGCTATTCAAACCCTTTTTTTCTTTACCACAAGCAAAGTAAAGTTATTCTTTGGTTTGAATATACTAATTGTGTGATGTGTGTTTACTCCTGGGAGCCAACAGGAAAAAAAGCTAACAATATTACTGTATTACCATTGCATGTGTATGTGTGCTACATAGTTACATAGTTAGTCAGGTTGAAAAAAGACACAAGTCCATCCAGTTCAACCACAAAAAACAAAATAAAAAAACACAGTAAAATCCTATACACCCAACTTCATACCCACAGTTGATCCAGAGGAAGGCAAAAAACCCCAGCGGAGCATGATCCAATTTGCTACAGCAGGGGAAAAAATTCCTTCCTGATCCCCCGAGAGGCAATCGGATTTACCCTGGATCAACTTTACCTACAAATCTTAGTACTCAGTTATATTCTGTACATTTAGGAAAGAATCCAGACCTTTCTTAAAGCAATCTACTGATCTGGCCAGAACCACCTCTGGAGGGAGTCTGTTCCACATTTTCACAGCTCTTACTGTGAAAAAACCTTTCCGTATTTGGAGGTGAAATCTCTTTTCCTCTAGACGTAAAGAGTGCCCCCTTGTCCTCAGTGATGACCGTAAAGTGAATAACTCAACACCAAGTTCACTGTATGGACCTCTTATATATTTGTACATGTTGATCATATCCCCCCTTATTCTCCTCTTCTCAAGAGTGAATAAATCTAGTTCCTCTAATCTTTCCTCATAGCTGAGCTCCTCCATGCCTCTTATCAATTTGGTTGCTCTTCTCTGCACTTTCTCCAGTTCTCCTATATCCTTTTTGAGAACTGGTGCCCAAAACTGAACTGCATATTCCAGATGAGGTCTTACTAATGATTTGTACAGGGGCAAAATTATATCTCTGTCTCTGGAGTCCATACCTCTCTTAATACAAGAAAGGACTTTGCTCGCTTTGGAAACCGCAGCTTGGCATTGCATGCCATTATTGAGCTTATGATCAACTAAAACCCCCAGATCTTTCTCCACTACAGACCCCCCCAGTTGTACTCCCCCTAGTATGTATGATGCATGCATATTCTTAGCCCCCAAGTGCATAACTTTACATTTATCTACATTAAACCTCATCTGCCACTTAGTCGCCCAATCAGACAGAGCATTGAGGTCGGCTTGTAAATTGGAGACATCCTGTAAGGACGTTATTCCACTGCATAGCTTGGTGTCATCTGCAAAGACAGAAATGTTACTTTTGATCTCAGACCCAATATCATTTATAAATATATTGAAAAGTAAGGGTCCCAGCACTGAACCTTGGGGTACACCACTGATAACATTGGACCATTCAGAGTAAGAATCATTAACCACGACTCTCTGAATTCTGGCTTTCAGCCAGTTTTCTATCCATTTACAAACTGATATATCCAATCCTGTAGACCTTACCTTACACATGAGCTGTGTGTGCGGAACTGTATCGAACGCTTTTGCAAAATCCAAATATATCACGTCCACAGCCACGCCTCTGTCCAGGGTTTTACTTACCTCTTCATAAAAGGAAATCAGGTTTGTCTGACAACTTCTGTCTTTCATGAATCCATGTTGACTGCTGCTTAAATAGTTTTTTTCCAGCAAGAACTCATCCATGTGGTCTTTTATTAAACGTTCCAGTATCTTCCCAACTATAGAAGTTAAACTAACAGGTCTATAGTTACTTGGTAAAGACTTTGTTCCCTTTTTAAATATGGGCACCACATTGGCCCTGCGCCAATCCAGTGGTACTATTCCTGTCTTTAATGAGTCCCTAAATATTAGATACAGTGGCTTTGAAATGACAGAGCTCAACTCACCTAGGATCCGTGGATGGATGCCATCAGGTCCAGGTGCTTTATCCACCTTTATTCTGTCTAAATATTTCTGGACCATATCACTTTTGAGCCATTGTGGATTTGGGGCTGTGTCACTCCCACCCCCATTTTGGACATGAGCTCTCCCATGCTCCATTGTATACACAGAGCTGAAGAAAACATTTAATAAATTTGCCTTCTCTTTGTCCCCAGTCACCCACTCTAGATTATTTTGTAAGGGGCCTACATGCTCAGACTTCACCTTTTTACTATTAATATATTTAAAGAATTTTTTGGGGTTTGTCCTACTATCTTTTGCAATCTGTCGTTCGTTTTGAATTTTTGCATCCTTGATTTCCTTTTTGCATATCCTGTTATATTCTTTGTAACATTTAAACAACACTAGTGTTCCTTCATTTTTATATTTTTTAAATATGCTATTGTGGCCTCAACCAAGTAGGGGCCATAATACTCTTGCATTCATCTGGTGTGCCAAGGGCGGGTTCGAGCCAGTTAAAGGGGGTGAAACAGTTAACGAGAGTAGATCCCAAATCTAACCAGCGGCTCCTGAGGGGGTAGCGCTACATTAAAAAATAATAATATTGTAAAATATAATAAAAAAATATGTAATTGTAAAAAATGTAAATAAAAAAACTACTGACACTGTATACTGACCTACCGACACCAATCTCTGCCCTACTGACACCGTCCACTTCTCTACTGAAACCTTCTTCTGTCCTACTGACAACAGTTCACTGCCCCACCAACACCACCCATGGCTTTACTGACTGACATCATCAACTGTCTTACTAACACCAACCTCTGCCCTACTGACATGTTCACTGCTCTACTGACTGATATCATCCACTGTCCTACTGACACCATCCACTGCTCAACTGACACCTTCTTCTGTCCTACTGACAAAAGTCCACTGCCCACCCAACACATCCACTGTTTTATTGACTGACACCATCCTCTGCCCTACTAACACATCCACTGTTCTACTCACTGACACCATCCACTGTCCTACTAACACCAGCCTCTGCCCCACTGACACGTCCACTGCTCTACTTACTGACACCAACCACTGTCCTACCGACAACACCATGTCTGCTGAACTGACACCTTCTTCAGTCCTACTGACAAAAGTCCACTGCCCACCCAACACATCCACTGTTTTACTGACTGACACCATCCTCTGCTCTACTAACACATCCACTGTTCTACTCACTGACACCATCCACTGTCCTACTAACACCAGCCTCTGCCCTACTGACACGTCCACTGCTCTACTTACTGACACCAACCACTGTCCTACTGACAACACCATGTCTGCTGAACTGACACCTTCTTCAGTCCTACTGACAAAAGTCCACTGCCCACCCAACACATCCACTGTTTTACTGACTGACACCATCCTCTGACCTACTAACACATCCACGGTTCTACTCACTGACACCATACACTGTCCTACTAACACCAGCCTCCACCCTACTGACACGTCCACTGCTCTACTTACTGACACCAACCACTGTCCTACTGACACCAACCTCTGCTCTACTGACACATTCACTGTTCTACTGCCTGACACCATCCACTGTCCTACTGACACCAGCCTCCATCCTACTGACACGTCCACTGCTCTACTTACTGACACCAACCATTGTTCTACTGACACCAACCTCTGCCCTAATGATGCCATTCACTGATCTAATGACACCATCCACTGCTTTACTACCACTGTCTTTTTCCTTACTGACACCATCCTAATGACTAAGTCTGTTACCCTACTGACACCGTCCATGTCTTAATGTTTTAATACGTTTTAATATGTTTGTTTACATTTATTTATAAGTGTGTGTGTGTATATATATATATATATATATATATATATATATATATATATATATATATACATTGCAATAGGCTGCACACACCTATGAAAGGCTCTGCTGTGCTTGACACTAATTTAATAAAGAGATGTTTTTGCTTCTTTTAATCCATTCTCACCCAAATATGGCTGATTATAATTTCTGCATTACACTGTAAAACTGAAGTACTTATGTTTTAATAAAAAAAAGTGCAATGAATGATGTACCATAAGGTTCCTAAGTTGTTTAAGCTGTTTAGGAACCAGGAAGACATGTTTTCATTTGTTTTGTTTTTCACTTGTTTTTTCATTTTAAAAAACATTATTTATTTTTTTAATGCTAATCATAAGCTTATCAATTATCAACAATAATTGATTATTATATATATTTACTACTGATGTACTGTACTTGTATATAAAAGGCTAATGTACCTCTCACAAATTGCCTCTGCCTTCCACAATGCATTGTGTCTGTTTGTAAGATAAAATGTTTTTAGACCCAAATATGTTCTTATTCCTTCAATCAGCCTGCAAAGCATTTACTGATTTTCCACCACTCATCCAAGACAGATCTGCCTTGACATTTCATGACACCATAGGGATCATTGATCATGATCATATCTTATTGGATTAAGATGACTAACTTGTCCAAGTGGGCATACATGTTGGGGTATGTCCCCAAAACTCCTTTCAATTAAACTCTTGAATGAGTGATGAAACCCTCTCAAATGTAACTACTACTAA
Source organism: Rana temporaria (assembly GCF_905171775.1). NCBI lineage: Eukaryota > Metazoa > Chordata > Amphibia > Anura > Ranidae > Rana > Rana temporaria. Next base: position 35,458,498 of record NC_053501.1, on the reverse strand, counting down.
TTAGATCATGACCTAGATAAATGAACAGCTTCAATTGATCTAAAAGTTGTATAATGCATGGAGATATGCCAAGTACCATAAGTCGTTTTTACATTTACCACACAAAATATCAACTTTTTGCCACCAATTATGTCAAACTGCATAAGATGAAGGATTTTATAAGGATATGTATTGGCGCATTAAAGCTATCAGATCAGCATGGAATCCAGGCTACTAGCATTTTTTCGAGGTGTAAATCCACTTGGTACCATAAATGTGCAAATTAGGTCAATCAAAACTCAAATGTTCTAATTCATGGTGCATTTAGCTATCCACAGAGGGCCATACCAGATCATCAATTTACTATCCCAATGGTTTACTGTAGGGGCAGGAAGAATGTAGTGGGACCCCCTGAACATACAGAGGACCCAAGCACCTGGGTTGCCTTGTAGATGTCCAGGGAGTCTCACTACATTCTTCATGCTCCTGCAGCAGGGCCGCCATCAGGGGGGTACAGGCAGTACACCTGTAAGAGGCCCGGAGGTCCCCAGGGGCCCGGAGGCCCACATGGCCCCAGATGGCAACCCCCCCTTTTATATTTGTTTTTTGCAAAAAATATATTTTTTTAAATATATTTTTATTTTGTTTTTTTTAGAGGTCCGGAGGTCCCCAGGGGCCCAGATGACAACCCCCCTTTTTTTCATATTTTTTTATTAAAAAAAATCTTTTATATATATTTTTATATATATATATATATATATATATATATATATATATATATATATATATATATATATATATATATGTATGTATATGTGTATATATATATATATATATATATATATATATATATATATATAAAAAATATATATATATATAATATTATCCCCCCTTTTTTTTATAAAAAAAATATTTTATATTATTTTTTATATTATTTTATTTCTTTTTCTTTTTCTTTCTTTATATATATATATATATATATATATATATATATATATATATATATATATATTTATTTATTAAAGGGCTCAGTGGTCCCCAGGGCCCCATGTGGCACACACCCCCTTTTTTTTTTAATAAATGTTTATTTTTTTTATTTTTGTTTATATATATTTTTTTATTAAAGGGCCCAGAGGTCCCCAGGGCCCTGCATGGCAACCCCCCCCCCTTTTTTTTTATAAATATTTTTCTTACACAGCTGAAGCTGTGTAAGGGGCCCCGTAGTTCCTGATGGCTGCCCTGTCCTGCAGTAAACCATTGGGATTGTAAATTGATCAAAGCTGTACACCTGTCTGTCACTTTACAAAGAAGGGAGTTCTTGCAGTCAGTTGGCATCTAATGGATGGGAGGTGGCAAAATGACTCTCTTGTTCAGAACCAGGTTCTGCCCATATTCTTTTGGGAGGAAATAGGAATGGCTGAGCTACATAGACTCTTCAATATAGCAACTTAATAAAACCATCTTCCATCTTATCAAATTTGTATCCAAGAACAAAGGTATCAGGTGGGAAAATCAAGAGGAGAGCATTTTCTGCATGAGCCAGTTATGTGCAAGATCTAAAGACTTTTTTTCAGTTGATGATCTGCATATGTACATAGACCTGAATCCCTTTGCTTTCCTACCTATCCAAATAAACAATTGGAAGTCAGCGGTAACTAAATGTTTATCTAAAGCAAACAGCACAGAAGTGTGTTTCTGCCCTATCCCCTTGGCCTAATGCAAATGTCACCTACAGTCAATAGCTAAAATCCATCCTCCAACAATACAGCTTGCAAGGTCTGAAGTCGGGTTCCTAAACTAACATGGCGCAGTTATTTCAATTAGAAGAATGATGTTTGGGTAAACATGTAGCAGAAGATCTCCTAACAAGTGGAATAACATGTCTCATGGTGAAATGATTTTTGTTCCAAATGTTTAATTATGTAAATGATCTATATCATGTTTCCTTGTAAATCCTGTGTACAAAGACTAATACGACAAGTTGTAAAAAAAAAATGTATATTTAGGAAACAGAGAGCACTTCTCATGCTCATTAAGTGTAAAGGGTTTCCTTTGGCAAATTCTTCATGTGACACTGTAGTATGCAGGGTAATGTTAGAACAACACTGAGTGAATGAATCTGCCTGGGGGGAACCCTCTTTGGCTACCTGAGTCATTGATATTGTGTGTCTCGCCTAGGGTCACTCACCGTGGGAGAGGTTCACGTGTTCCTGAACTTAGCAATAACACATCACTCCCTTGAGTTATAATGGGAATCAGTGTTTTTAGTGTGTTATTTCGAAGATTTAGGGAGTCATTTTTCACCAAACTTCCAGCTGCAGACTCGAGACAAAATAACAGCTGATGGAAGTAATCTTTGTGATCTATTGCTTATTGAATGAGAACAACTCTTTGACATAAGGTTGGAAAATCTGAAAAAGATACTGAAATAATTACTAAATGCCATCCTTTTTGGTGCACAGAGGATTTGTAGCCAGTACGGCCGACCGGACCAGATTCCCGGCCGAGCGGACAGGTTTCCAGCGGACAAATGTTTCTTAGCATGCTAAGAAACATGTCCGCTGGAAACCTGTCCGTTGGACATGTTCGTGTCGTCTGTATGACTCACCGGACATGTCCGCTTGGCCGAAAGACCTTGCATGCGTCAAAGTGATTCGACGCATGCGTGGAAGCATTGACCTTCCAGGGTCGCGCACGTCGCAGCGTCATCATCGCGGCCACGGCGCGGCCACTTCACCGCGTATCCTGTCCGCGGGGAATTTGGTCTGATGGTGTGTACAGCCATCAGACCAAATGATCCCAGCGGACATGTCCGCGGACCGTTTTCATCGGACATGTTTGCCCGTGTGTACGAGGCCTCAGGCCCCGTACACACGGTCGGACAAAACCAATGAGAATGGTCCGACGGACCGTTTTCATCAGTTCACCGCTGAAGTGGCCTGATGTGTGTACACACCATCGTTCCAAAAACCGATCGGGTCAGAACGCGGTGACGTCAAACACACGACGTGCTGAATAAAACGAATTTCAATGCTTCCAAGCATGTGTCGACTTGATTCTGAGCATGCGCGGGTTTTGAACCGATGCTTTTCTGTACTAACCATCGGTTTTGTCCGACCGTGTGTAAAAGCTCACCTCCAGACAAATTTAGTTCATAAACCTAGAGTCCTAGGGCCAGATTCACAAAGGAGATACGACGGCGTATCTCCTGATACGCCGTCGTATCTCTGTGATCCGCCCGTCGTAACTATGCGGCTGATTCATAGAATCAGTTACGCATAGATAGCCCTAAGATCCGACAGGTGTAATTGACTTACACCGTCGGATCTTAGGATGCAATTCTTGGCCGGCCGCTAGGTGGCGATTCCATTGCGGTCGGCGTAGAATATGCAAATGACTAGTTACGGCGATCCACGAAGATACGCGCGTTCGTCGCAATCTCTTACGTCGTCGATAGTCGGTTTTTCCCGTCGCGAACTTTGGCCTGCTTTTACATGGCTTATCTTTAGAACAGCCATGTTAAAGTATGGCCGTTGTTCCCGCGTCGAATTTCAATTTTTTTTTTGCGTAAGACGTCCGGGAATACGAAACGACGTAACGCACGTCGCCGTTCAAAAAAAACGCGCAAAGCACGTCGGGAAATTTCCTAACGGAGCATGCGCAGAACGTTCGGCGCGGGAACGCGCCTAATTTAAATGGTGCTCGCCCCATTTGAATTAGGCGGGCTTGCGCCGAGCGGATTTACGTTACACTGCCGCGAGTTTACAGGTAAGAGCTTTGTGAATCAGGCACTTACGCTGTAAACCTGCGGCGGTGTAACGTAAATGGGATACGTTACGCCGCCGCTGCGTAACGTAATTCTACCTGAATCTGGCCCATAGTAATGTCCATGACAGTTTAGAGCTCTAGGGCATTAGGCATTAGGGCTCTAGCGATGTTCTGTCCATAGCAAGGAAAAGTTCATAAAGTTGGGCACACCAAGAGTTGTCAAGCTCCATCTGTAGAGCTGTAGAGTGAGGTGCTTGAGGGGAAGCATCTGGAGAAGTATTCCCATTTGTGTTGCATCAGAATCCAGTTGTAATAAAAAAAATGGATTTTGTGAAGAAAAATAAAAATGGTGGTGCCTTGGTTGGATCATAGCGTGGCAGAATCCCTACCTAGAAATACTTTCCCTCTGCTGTATGGCAACCCCCCTGTAAACCATAGGCAATATGTGCTAGACCCCCATTACAGTGTGTATACACACTATATTGTGAAAAGTATTGAGACACCTGCCTTTACACGCACATGAACTTTAATGACATCCCAGTCATAATCCGTACAGTTCAATATTGTGTTGGTCCACCCTTTGCAGCTATAACAGCTTCAACTCTTCTGGGAAGGCTGCCCACAATGTTTAAGAACAAAAAACAAGGAGTGCCACTCTAAGTGCAGTATGCAATTGTAGCAAAGTTCCGGGGGCCCCTGAAGCCCAATGGTGACCTCCAGAGTTAGGGACAGCTAACATCCTTCAGTGTAGAGTGGGTGACAAGGCATGGTGGGTGTAATGCAAGATGAACAGGTGGGTGCCAGACACGTTTTGAATGCAAAGAGATTTATTGTCTCTTAAACAGAACTGTGGAAGAGAGGATTAGGGCCAGGACACCCTTAGGTAAATGCAATGTTAATTAGCAGACATCAAGACTTCTATAGGCAGACAGCTATACAGGTGAAGGTCTCCAGCCGGACACCACTTCTGTATAGGTAGGACTGCTGTCTCCTATGGCAACAATCTTGTATCTGTTATTAACGGTAACGGTATTCAACTATCTGTAACATGAACAGTTCTCTTTACCCCACCCTCACTCTTCACTCAACGAGCTCCCAGTCTCTCTCACTAGACTTCAGATCCCCTAGCCACTGGATCCCTTGAGCTCTTTCACTGCAGCACTCAGTATCTTCCTCAAGCGTCACCCCCGATTTCCTGCTGGGTCCTTGGTTTGGCACTCACATCAAGTTTCACCCCTGCTGACATGTTCGGTCCCTGGCTTGGCACGCCACAAGCATCACCTCTGCTGTCCTGCTGGGTCCCTGACGTGGTACTTGCTGATGCTTGTCTTATCTAATGTCACCAGACACCCCTCCATCTAGTAACAGAAGGGAGAAGTGCAGCAATTCGAGAATTAGGGCGAAATCAATTTACCTCCTAACAATTGGCCAAGGCAACGATCACTTGGCAAATAAATTTAATAGCAACCCTGCCTAAACATCAGGGTTCTACACAATAGAAGACTATTGTTTTATTAGTACAATTGGCAACTTACAGTGTAGTAGACATTAAAGCGCATTTCAGACCCACCAGGGGTCGGAAGAGCAGTTGTGTGGAGGCAATTGTAGGGATTGGCTAGGTAGTATGCAGCGTGTCTGGCTGGGTGGAATGCAGCATTTGTAGACACTGAAGAGAACAGGTGTCCAAGGGACACCGACTATCGGTGGCTGGGTCTGACGTTAGCGCTAGGGGCAGGGTTGGGCATGGCTCCACAAGAGTTAGGCGTGTGTCTATGGGAATATTTGACCATTCTTTCAGAAGTGCATTTGTGGGGTCAGGCACTGATGTTGGAAAAGAAGACCTGGCTCTGCTCTAATTCATCTGTGCAGGCCAGTCAAGTTCCTCCACCCCAAACTCAGTCATCCATGTCTTTATGGACCTTGCTTTGTGCACTAAAGTGACAGTGCTTTTGCGCTATTATAGATCTTCAATGTGTAAAACCCTAAACAAAATTGTGTAACAATAGGTGCAGCAAAACCTAAAGTGTTTACAGTACACAAAATAAGTAAATGCAATAAAGTGGAGTTCTGCGCACTCTAACACGCAGACACAGTGAAAGAAAATAAGAAATAAATATATACAGTACCAGTCTATAAAGACGTGAAGGGGAGCACAAATAAGCTCAAAAATATCAAGTACACAAAATATATAAATAAAAATACATAAATTGTTCAAACTCCAAGGTGAAATGAATAACAATCCAATAAGGGTCACCAGGATAAAACCGTGATAAATGACCAGAGTGGTATGAAAAATATATGTGAATAATAGAAATCAAGTGTATAATGTTCATATAAGCTGCCAGAGAGATGTCACTTATGTATTCTCAAAACAGTCCAATACAAGTGTTGCCAGACGGGTGTAGTAATCCCTCCCCGGGCTCCCGGGACTCTTACCTCCGCGTGGATAATAAAATGCCTCCACTATAGGTGTCACTCCCGGTCCTCTGTATGTAGACTCCACCAATCCTGATCAGATAGCCATGGCCAGGTCCTCAGTATCTCCAGATAATGGGTATGTCCAGCAAGAGGGGAAACATAAAAACAGAGGAGGGGACTCCAATCGTGAAGTAGTAAACACCAAAAGTAGTTTAATAGAGGAAAAAATCTGCGCTTACATGCGATCTGACAAATAACAGCAGAGAAAACTTTTAAAAACGAGCGGCGTTTCAGGCGCCTGTATACGTCACTCCAGGTGTACGTCCTCCCGTCCAATCCCTACGCGTTACGACACGTGTCACGTGTCTTCATCTGGGGAATCCGATTGGCGGTTGTAGTGTTGTTTAAGTATCCTAGCGACCGGAAATAGTACCGTGGCCATTTTATTGAAGTCCAATACTTAACGCGGATTCTGCCCATTCATTATATTGTATATCAGGAAGTGTCACTGAATGGGACGCCGCGGCTTGAAAATCACTGAAGTGACGGCTCAAATTGAGCAATGTTTAATACATTTGAGCCGTCACTTCAGTGATTTTCAAGCCGCGGCGTCCCATTCAGTGACACTTCCTGATATACAATATAATGAATGGGCAGAATCCGCGTTAAGTATTGGACTTCAATAAAATGGCCACGGTACTATTTCCGGTCGCTAGGATACTTAAACAACACTACAACCGCCAATCGGATTCCCCAGATGAAGACACGTGACACGTGTCGTAACGCGTAGGGATTGGACGGGAGGACGTACACCTGGAGTGACGTATACAGGCGCCTGAAACGCCGCTCGTTTTTAAAAGTTTTCTCTGCTGTTATTTGTCAGATCGCATGTAAGCGCAGATTTTTTCCTCTATTAAACTACTTTTGGTGTTTACTACTTCACGATTGGAGTCCCCTCCTCTGTTTTTATGTTTCCCCTCTTGCTGGACATACCCATTATCTGGAGATACTGAGGACCTGGTCATGGCTATCTGATCAGGATTGGTGGAGTCTACATACAGAGGACCGGGAGTGACACCTATAGTGGAGGCATTTTATTATCCACGCGGAGGTAAGAGTCCCGGGAGCCCGGGGAGGGATTACTACACCCGTCTGGCAACACTTGTATTGGACTGTTTTGAGAATACATAAGTGACATCTCTCTGGCAGCTTATATGAACATTATACACTTGATTTCTATTATTCACATATATTTTTCATACCACTCTGGTCATTTATCACGGTTTTATCCTGGTGACCCTTATTGGATTGTTATTCATTTCACCTTGGAGTTTGAACAATTTATGTATTTTTATTTATATATTTTGTGTACTTGATATTTTTGAGCTTATTTGTGCTCCCCTTCACGTCTTTATAGACTGGTACTGTATATATTTATTTCTTATTTTCTTTCACTGTGTCTGCGTGTTAGAGTGCGCAGAACTCCACTTTATTGCATTTGCTTTGTGCACTGGTGTGCAGCCATGTTGGAACAGAAATTGTAATACAATGTAATATAATTTGTAAATATTTTTGTTAAATGAGGATAACTAGTAGAACTGCAATCTTCTACATTATGAGAATCGAATAGGTAACTTGTGAATTTGTAACCTGTGTGTATCTGGCTCTGATACTAGCCAGTGTCTCACCAGCCACTGACCTCACTGCACGTCCCTGGTATACAGTACTGTGCAAAGGTTTTAGGCAGGGGTGAAGAAATGCTGTAAAGCAGGGGTGTCTAACCTATGGCCCAAGATGGCTACGAATGCGGCCCAACACAAAGTAGTAAACTTACTTAAAAAATGTAAAGAAGCATTTATACTTAGTAAATACATTTGGCCAAAACAATTTGACAGCGTTTCTTTACTGGTCTTCCCAAAGAAAAATATTCCATTCTTCACAGTCACGCTTTATTCATATCATTAGTTTTCAGCACCACCAATATTTGTTAACAATATTTTGAGGATAAAGTACACAAAGGGCAAAGTTAGAACCAAAATATCTGATGAGCACCTTGAGAATTTATTGAGAATTGCTACTACATCCATCCAACCAGATACTGGTGTGTTAGTTTATCAAAAAGTGTCAAGTGTCAAAAGTTTTATGTTGCCTTCTTTTACTTTTGTTATGAAAAAAATCGATTATATATATATATATATTTTTTTTTTTTTTTTTTTAATTGTTAATTTTTATCAATTTACAAAATGAAAAGCGAACAGAACTTTTGTGTTGGTGGCACTGCTGGACATCCTCCGATGTTGAAGGGAAGTAAGCATGATGCATCTTTCATCTGCTGCATTAGGTTTCCTTGGCTGACCACTGCATCCTCCACCTTCCTGATTAATGGTGTTCTGAATGCTTAGAAATACAGGCAGATACTTATCCATCATGTCATACCATCAGGGTATCGTGTGATTGGTCCCAAAATGTATTCTTCAGCAGGACAATGACCCCAATCATACAGCCAATTTCATTAAGAACTATCTTCAGTGTAACAAAGAATAAGGAGTCCTGGAAGTGATGGTAGTCTAGCGCCCCCATAAAGCATCCACACTACTTCCGGTATGCAGGCGGCCGGCATTCCACAACTGGGGGGGGCGCTGCTTCTAATTTTGACTGTCCTATCATCCTGGACCACAACAATTCCTGTGCTATATGTTTTCTGCTGCACCATTGGCATGGTTATATCTTCTTAGTCCTCTGGTTATATCTTCTTAGAAATGTGTGCTTAAAGCAGAACTATAGGCAACCCTTTTTTTTCATTTTGGGTAGAGTAAGGGAGGGTTATAGCCCCTGTCAGTTAATTTTTTATCATCCCTGTCCCATTGCAGAGATTTCCCTTCACGTCCTGCCCATAGCCAAATAGGAAGTGAGAGGAAATCTATGCAAATGAAGGGAATTCATTGCCCCCCCAGGCCTTCAGCCACAACCCGAAAATGATTATGCAAATTACCTAGTTACGCCGATTCACAAACGTATGTGCGCCCGGCGGTAGTTTTTTACGTTGTTTGCGTAAGTCGTTTTCGGCGTAACGTTGCTCCTGCTATTAGATACTCAATAGATACGCCAGGGTAAATTCTTTCTGAATCTAGCCCTAAATCTTCTTGACCACTCTTTGGTCATGCATGTGCAATCAGGTGCTGGTGTTTTTGTGAAGATTCCTATGGTCCCCTGACCACTCTTTATATGATGAAGTGGCTGTAGTTACAAGACAGAAAGATAGAAACATAGAAGAATAATGGCAGAAAAAAGACTATTTGGAGTCTGCCCAATTTTTTTTAATGTTTATTCTTATTTAGTTTTTCTTTTATTAAAGAACCACTGTGCCATGCCATCAAACGCAGCCGCTGTGCCATCAATTGTCACCACTGTGCCATGCTATCAAACGCAGCCGCTGTGCCATCAATTTTCCCCACTGTGCCATGCCATCAAACGCAGCCACTGTGCCATCAATTGTCACCACTGTGCCATGCCATCAAACGCAGCCACTGTGCCAATTGTCACCACTGTGCCTATTGTTGCCACTGTGGTGTGCCCTTTAATTGTTGCCACTGTGCCCATTGTTGTCACTGTGCTGTGCCCTTTAATTGTTGCCACTGTGCCTATCAAATGTAGCCACTGTGCCATCAATTGTCACCACTGTGTCATGCCATCAAACGCAGTCACTGTGCCATCAATTGTCACCACTGTGCCATGCCATCAAACGCAGCCACTGTGCCATCAATTGTCACCACTGTGCCATGCCATCAAACGCAGCCGCTGTGCCATCAATTGTCACCACTGTGCCATGCTATCAAACGCAGCCGCTGTGCCATCAATTGTCACCACTGTGCCATGCCATCAAACGCAGTCACTGTGCCATCAATTGTCACCACTGTGCCATGCCATCAAACGCAGCCACTGTGCCAATTGTCACCACTGTGCCCATTGTTGCCACTGTGCATGTCACTGTGCTGTGCCCTTTAATTGTTGCCACTGTGCCCATTGTTGTCATTGTGCTGTGCCCTTTAATTGTTGCCACTGTGCCCATTGTTGTCACTGTGCTGTGCCCTTTAATTGTTGCCACTGTGCCCATTGTTGTCACTGTGCTGTGCCCTTTAATTTTTGCCACTGTGCCCATTGTTGTCACTGTGCTGTGCCCTTTAATTGATGCCACTGTGCCCTTTGTCGCCAATGTGCCCTTTAATTGTTGCCACTGTGCCCATTGTTGTCACTGTGCTGTGCCCTTTAATTGATGCCACTGTGACCTTTGTCGCCTCTGTGCCCATTGTCGCCGCTGTTCCCTGTAAAATGCACTTACCTTTCTGCTTCCATGTCCTCCCTCGATGTCTTCTTCCACCTTGGTGACGCTTCAGCCAATCAGGTTCCTGATAACCAGAATCCGGGAACCTGATTGGCTGAAACGGTCGTCAGTCTTATCCAAGAAACGCAGCCCCCTTACGTTCCGAGGATAGACCTTCCGGGAGACTAGGGCTGTACGCGGAAAGCCTATCAGAGCCGCTGGCTCTGATAGGCACTTCCGCTCAGATAACCAGTTGCCGTTATTCAGGTAACAGGCGCCGGTTATCTGAATAGACCAGCGGCAGCTGGCAACCAACAATAACATACATTCGTGCAATACAATGCATGAATGTATGTTATTTGCCAGAGGGGGTGGCGCTGCAGCGCCCTCTATAGACGGCCACCATCACTGCAGTTAAAATGTAAAAATTACATTTTAAGCCAAATAAAAATTCTTAAAGGGCCCGTTTTTTTTTTTGTGATTACAGGAAAGGGGGGGGGGTGGGCGGCGCCCAGGCGGCCCTATGGACGGGGCGCCACTGTTTTGATGTGGAAAATTTAAAGGGGCGTGAATACTTTTTCAAGGCACTGTATAGTTACCTTTAAAGCAAGCTTGTTATTACTTTTTCATTTGGCCTTCGTGATTATTACATGAAGTCCTTGAGAAGAACTTCAGCATGACTCGGATGTCCTCACCTCTCAGCTGTCATTACTTCAGGGAGTCGGTGCTGTTACCGATGCCTGTCCTGCCTATTGTCTGCCATCTCATGCTCATTACTGAGCTCTTGCCCTGACAAAGATCCACACTATTTGTTCAGGACTAATTGCAGGCAAGTTATAATGGACAATAGCCCTGCACAAAAATCACTCCCCCCAAGGCTTTCATCTCTAGTGGAGTTTGTCAGCCCTCTCATCAAGTAACCCCAATGGGCCATGTGCTGAGAACTTCCTTGTGTGAGAGTATGAGGATAATTATTGACTGGGAGAATTATAATCAGTTTAATGTGATTAACACTCTCCTCAAACACATGATTGCTGTTAGTCGTCTTTTTTTCCCACCTTTTTGGAAATGCAGTTTATAGGAAAGGTCAAAAATAATTTTTATGCATCCTAGTCCTGCTCTAATTTTTCTTGTTCCTATGGGAAAACGATGGACCCAATGAAATGCTGTGTTCAGAGGTGCAACGCAAATTCACAGTCCCGGTGCCAACTTCAAATTGTGGCTCCAGATTGTCTGAAAACAAAACCTTTGATGGTCCCAGACAGCTACTAAGCTGCTCATTTCTAATCAAACAGGTAAAGTTTCACCTTTTCCAGACTTAGTTATTGCTTTAAATGACCCTCTCTGAAAAATGAATATTAATGTTCCTGTGAAAAACAAAAGATAGTGGTCAATTAGACGGATATCTCTCTTTTATGACACCTGATGTAAGTTTTGTATTCAGAGCTGCACCTATTTTTTTTCTTTGGACATTGTGGAAAGACAGACTTATGCCGCGTACACACGACTGTTTTTAATGTCATGGAAAAAACGTAATTTTTCTCCACGTGATTCTTGTCAAGCCTGCCTTGCATACACACGATTGTGAAAAAAAAACGATCTAGCAAAGTGCAGTGGCATACAACACGTACTACGGCACTATAAAGGGGAAGTTCCATTCCGATTGCGCCACCCTTTGGGCTGCTTTTGCTGATTTTGTGTTAGTAAGGCCCCTTTCACATTGGACCGGGAGCCACGGTGGCGGTATATCGCTGCTATACAGCCGGGATTGCCGCGGGAATCGGCCGCTAGCGGTGCAGTATTAACCCCCGCCAGCGGCCGATAAAGGGTTAATACCGCCCGCAATGCGCCTCTGCAGACGCGCATTGCGGGCGGTATTGCCACGGTTTCCCATTGTTTTAAATGGGAAGGAGCGGTGAAGGAGCTCCTCTCACCGCTCCAAAGATGCTGCTGACAGGAGATTTTTTTGTCTCCCGCCAGCGCATCGCCTCAGTTGAGGTAGCTGGGCAGGAGTTTTTCAGGCGGTATAGGAGCGCTATTTTTAGCGCTGTACCACCTGAAAAACTCCTCAGTGTGAAAGGGGTCTTAAAGGGGTCTTAAAGTTTGGTGAGAGACGATTCGCGCTTTGCAGTCTTCGTGCTTTTCAGTCTTTTCAGTCTGTTACAGTGTGACGAATGTGCTATCTCCATTACAAACGCTAGTTTTACCAGAACGAGTGCTCCCGTCTCATAACTTGCTTCTGAGCATGCACATTTTTTCCCGTCGTTAAAGCGTACATTTTTCACGACAGTAGATATTTGCATATGATTTACTAGTCAGTTTAGCACATACATGTGTTTCTTACTATAAGAAAGTTGCGCTGATCACTTTTTTATTCATTACCAATTTTTGTGCACTGTGTACACTTTAGGTCTAGCAGCAATTTTTCACATTATTATTTAGATTAGATTGATTCACTTGATAGCGAGAAGCAGGGCCGGACTTACCATTGGCCTTGACTGGGCTCAAGCCCAGGGGCCCCACCCAATAGGGGGCCCCCTTTAAAAAAAAAAAAAAAAAATTTTTTTTTTTTTTTTTTTTTTTTTTTTTTAGGGGTCCGGAGGTCCCCAGGGGCCCGGAGGCCCCCAGGGCCCCGGACGGCAACCCCCCTTTTTTTATTTATTTTTTGTAAAAAAAAAAAAATTTTTATATATTTTTTATTTTTATATATATATATATATAATATATATATATATATATATATATATATATATATATATATATATATATATATTTTATTATTATTATTAAAGGGCCCAGGGGTCTCCAGGGCCCCGGATGGCAACCCCCCTTTTTTTTATTTATTTTTTGTAAAAAAATGTTTTTTTTATATATTTTTTATTTTTATATATATAATATATATATATATGCATATATATATATATATATATATATTTTTTTTATTATTATTATTAAAGGGCCCAGGGGTCTCCAGGGCCCCCGAATGGCAACCCACCTTTTTTATTTTTTTATAAAAAAAATTACATTTTTATATATATATATATATATATATATATATATATATATATATATATATATATATATATATATATATATGTGTTTTTATTAAAGGGCTCAGAGGTCCCCAGGGCCCCATGTGGCAACCCCCCCTTTTTAATTTTTTTTATAAATGTTTATTTTTTTTTATTTTTTATTAAAAGGCCCAGAGGTCCCCAGGGCCCCGGATGGCTACATATATTTATATATATTTGTTTTCTTCTTTATTTCTTCTTTTTTTTGTAAAGGCCCCCCCCGCTTCTCAATTTGCGGCAGCCCCCACGCTTCTCAATTTCAGGCGGCAGCACCCCCACCCCCCCTAGGTTCTCTGCTTCAGGGGGCCCATGCCTTAAGCTGTGCAAGGGGCCCCAAAATTCCTGATGGCGGCCCTGCGCATACCTCCCAACACACACGGATTCTGCGGGACTTTCCCGCACAGACAGCTTCTTCCCGCAGTCCCGCAAAAGGGTTAATTTTCCCGCACTGCAAGAGGAGGCAGCACGGAAGCAGGAGGAACCGGAGCGGTGTGTGGAGGACTGTGGCTGCTGAAGGGAAGAAAGCCGAGAGCCCCGGCCCCGGCTGTTGGCACAGGTGAGAGGCACTCCCCCCCTCAACAACTGCAAAATCCCCCCCCGCTCAACAACTTTAATGCGCTCCCCCCCGCTCAACAACTTCAATTCCCCCCCCCCCGCTCAACAACTTCGATCCCCCCCAATTCTCGGCTCCAGGGGGCCCCTTCAACACTCAAGCCCAGGGGCCCCCACCACCCTAAGTCCTGCCCTGGCGAGAAGGACCTACTTTCTATCCAGCCAACAAATCTGCAGCAACTGCATGATGCTATCATGTCAATATGGACCAAAATCTCTGAGGACCAAAGTCTCTGAGGATCAAAATCTCTGAGGACCAAAATCTCTAATGCCTCGTACACATGGTCGTTTTTTCGGCATGAAAAAAAAAACAACGTTTTTCAGCATGTCCAAAAAACAAAGTTTTTCCAACTTCATCATTAAAAACGATGTTGCCCACACAACATCGTTTTTGAAAAATGATGAACAAAGCGCGGTGATGTACAACACGTACGATGGCACTCTGAAGGGGAAGTTCTATTCGCCTTTGGGCTGCTTTTAGCTGATTCCTTGTTAGTAAAAGAAGATTTGCGCTTTTTTGTCTGTTACAGCGTAATGAATGTGCTTACTCCATTATGAATGGTAGTTTTACCTGAACGAGCGCTCCCATCTCATAACTTGCTTCTGGGCACACACGATAATTTTATACAACCCGAAAAACGACATTTTAAAAAACGACGTTAAAAAATGCAGCATGTTCGAATTTTTTTTTTTTTCGTTTTTCAGAAGCCCAAAAACGATGTGAAGCCCACACACGATGATTTAAAATTACGTTTTTAAAAACGTCATTTTTTTTCATGCCGAAAAACGACCGTGTGTACGCAGCATGAGGTCCAAAATCTTTGAGGACCAAAATCTCTCAGGCCCCATACACACGTCCGAGGAACTCGACGTGCCAAACACATCGAGTTCCTCGTCGAGTTCAGTGTTGAAGCCGCCGAGGATCTCGGCGGGCCAACTTTCCTCATTGAACAACGAGGAAATAGAGAACATGTTCTCTATTTGGCCCGACGAGTTCCTCGTCGGCTTCCTCGCTCAAAAGTGTACACACGACCGAGTTTCTCGGCAGAATCCAGCTCCGATCGAGTTTCTGGCTGAATTATGCCGAGAAACTCGGTCGTGTGGACGGGGCCTAAGGACCAAAATCTCAGAGGGCCAAAATCTTGGAGGACCAAAATCTCTGAGGGTATCCAGCACCTTGTTGAATCTATGCCATGAAGAATTAAGGCAGTTCTAAAGGCAAAGGGGGGTCCAACCCGATACTAACAAGGTGTACCTAATAAAGTGGCCGGTGAGTGTATGTTATTAACTACTTGCCCACCTGTCATTCTATGGCGGCAGGTTGGCTCTCCGGCGCGAGAGCCCGTAGCTCTACGTCGGCTCTCTCGCAGGTAACTAGGGGCGCGCGCCCCCGACACCCGTCCGCGTGCCTGGCGGGCGCGATCAGCGCCGGGCACATGCGATCGCTCGTTCCTGTCAGGGGGGGAAATGTGAATCCTCTGTTCATACAATGTATGAACAGAGGATCAGTGTTTCCCCTAGTGAGGCCACCCCCCCCCCCCACAGTAAGAACACATCCAGGGACATACTTAACCCCTTCCCCGCCCCCTAGTGTTAACCCCTTCACTGCCAGTGGCATTTTTATAGTAATCCAATGCATTTTTATAGCACTGATCGCTATAAAAATGCCAATGGTCCCAAAAATGTGTCAAAAGTGTCCGAAGTGTCCGCCATAATGTCGCAGTACCGAAAAAAATCGCTGATCGCCGCCATTACTAGTAAAAAGAAAATATAAATAAAAATGCCATAAAAATACCCCCTATTTTGTAAACGCTATAACTTTTGCGCAAACCAATCAATAAACGCTTATTACGATTTTTTTTTTACGAAAAATATGTAGAAGAATACGTATTGGCCTAAATTATATTAATAATATTTTTGGGGGATATTTATTATAGCAAAAAGTAAAAAATATTATTTTTTTTCAAAATTGTCACTCTATTTTTGTTTATAGCGCAAAAACTAAAAACGGCAGAGGTGATCAAATACCACCAAAAGAAAGCTCTATTTGTGGGGAAAAAAGGACGCCAATTTTGTTTGGGAGCCACGTCGCACGACCGCGCAATTGTCAGTTAAAGCGACGCAGTGCCGAATCGCAAAAAGTACTCTGGTCTTTGACCAGCAATATGGTCCGGGGGTTAAGTGGTTAAAGTACAATATCATAATAGATATGGATAATGGAGTTTAAAAGATTTTAGGTGCAGCCCAGTAGATTACAATACTACAGCAATTTTTTTTTTAATCTAATTAGTAAAGAAAGTTTTTATTTTTAGGCCCAGGCACTTACGCACTTGTGAAAACGTTGACCTTTGTAAATCCGTGCTTAGACAGACATTTCCAATAAGTGTTGAGCAAGAAGCCTGCCAGCTCGAGCTTTTCCAGCCTGATCTCTTATTTTTCCCTCCATCATCTCTAGGCTGAATTTAATCTGAGTTGGTTCCTTTGAGCCTTTGTGCTTACTGGGGGAGATGGTTGGCGCATAGAGATCGTATTACAACTTTCATTTCCTGAAATGTTTGAGGGAACATCCAGGGTTTTATCCGCACATCAGGCAAAGTTGCCGGCTCAGGTTTCAGGTCTTGTCACTCAGCTGTCACCAAAACAAATGAGGCTCTCTGAGATGGAGATTGAGTGAGCTACCTGCTATTCATGACCCCTGCAGCAGGTGATCACTCATGGGAAAAGCAGGTAGAATGAATCATTTTGCTGCCTTTGTGTTTCCTCTCCTTCTTGGCTGACCCAACAGTGGTGTGAAAGCCGCTTGTGACCGAGAGGGAAGAGAGAGGAGTATAAATTAACTCTGTCCTAGCCAAGGCGTCATTCGCGCTCACTATCGGAATAAAATATTGTATTTGTACAGGGTTAATGAAAGTATTCAGCATATCATTTATTTTTTATTACTTCATATGCCTTTATTTATATAGGAAAATTTAGGACAAATTATAATAGTGACAAGGGGGCATAATCTACCTTTTATACCCCTTTATTACCAGGCCATTTCTCCGTTTTGAGTGCGGTGATAGTTTGACAATTACTCCATCATGTAACTATGTACTCAAATAGATTTTATATTATTTTTATTTTAGACCAAAAAAGCTTTCTTTTGTCAATATTTTTAACTATATAAAGGAAAAAAGACCAAATATGTTTAAAAAAAACTGTGGATTTGAGTTACTAAATCTAGAGAGTGCAAAATCTGGTGCAGCTGTGTGCATGGTAGCCAATCAGCTTCTAACTTTAAGGCCCCATACTCACGAGCAAACATGTCTGCTGAAACTGGCCCGCAGGCCAGTTTCAGCAGACATGTTTGGTCGTGTGTGGGCGCGAGCGGGCCGAATTCCAGCAAACATTTGCCCGCCGGGCCTTTTCCCAGCAGACAAATATTCCTGGACTTGTTTTAAAACAGCCCGCTGGAATTCAGCCCGCTCGGACATGTACGGTCGTCAGTACAGACCTACCGTACATGTCCAGCCGCCCGCCGTGCCTCGCATGCGTCGAATGACTTCGACGCATGCGTGGAAGCATTTTAAAGGCGGGCCGCCCACGTCGCCGCGTCATTGTCGCGGCGACACCGCGTCATCGACGCGGCGACACCGCGGACACGCCCCGCGTATTGTTTACGCGCGGACTTCTGTACGATGGTGTGTACAACCATCGTACAGAAGCCCTCTGGCAGACATGTATGGTGAAAACGGTCCGACGGACCGCTTTCACCATACATGTTTGTCCGTGTGTACCCGGCCTAAGGGGTTGTAAGGCCCCTTCCACACTGGGGCAGGGGGCGGCGTCGGCGGTAAAGCGCCGTCACCACTGACTGGGCTTCCATCTTCACCCAGTCTTCCTTCCGGGTTTGAGTGCTCCGGCCTTCTGATTGGCTGAGCCACGATGACATCACTCCCGTGCATGCCCACGGAGCTCTGAAGGGATGGCACGGGTATGCCATCCCTTCAAATCACATGCACCGGTGATGTCACCGGCTGCATGTAGTGGAGATATTTTAGTGATATTAGGAGATATTCACTGTACCTACAGGTAAGTCTTATTATAGACTTACCTGTAGGTACAAGTTACAAATAAGATTTTACTACCACTTTAAACTTTGACAAAAATAAATAAATGCAGAGCTGCACCAGATTTTACACTCTCTTAATAAATCAACCCCAGTGTCCTTTACTGTCTGCTATAAAACGTATCAAATAAAAATGCCAGGACAGTACAAATAACCTCAAAATGACATGAAAGTAGAGACCCAAAGGTGATCTCGCTTTTTGCCCAAAAATTTGGAGAAATTAAGAAACTTGCCACTAGGGAGGTGGTTAAAACATGGAGTTTGGTAACGGTGCACTAGAGGTGATGTAGTATTAAATCCAAAAGCAAACATTTATTATATTGCAGCTTATCCATTCTTAGATGTGGCGGCTGCAATCGTTTTCTTTTTAAACTTTCTTTCTTCTAGTTTCATCTGGTGACACAGCTAGTAAGCTCCTTTTTCGACACAGCTAGTAAGTCTGTTTTCCACAGTACAAACCCTCCAACAGAATGTATCAGTTTACTTTCTTATGGATGAGACAAATCACTTAACACTGACAGGAGTGATTAACCACTTCACCTCTGGAAGATTAACCCTACCCCTTCCTGACCAGGCCATTTTTTTGTGATACGGCACTGTGTTACTTTACCTGGCAATTTCACGGTTGTCTGACACTGTACCCAAATAAAACGTATGTGCCTTTTCCCCCACAAATAGAGCTTTCTTTTGGTCGACGTGTTTCGCTTATTGCGTAGCTTCCTCGGGACCAACTTACAGAGTATCATATTCTGCTAAATATAATAAAAATCTGCGTCATTTATTCTGCATACAAAAAAAATCTTAGGGCCAGATTCACATAGAAGAGCGGCGGCGTAACGTATCGTAGATACGTTATACCGCCGCAATTTTTCATCGCAAGTGCCTGATTCACCAAGCACTTGCGATGAAAACCTTCGCCGGCGGCCTCCGGCGCAAGGCGGGCCAATTTAAATGGGCGTGTGCCATTTAAATTAGGCGCGCTCCCACGCCGGACCTACCGCCCATGCTCCGTTTCTGAACTCCCGTCGTGCATTGCGCGCCGTGACGTAATTTTTTTGAACGGCGACACGTGTAGCGTAATTCCGTATTCCCGGACGGCTTACGCAAATGACGTTATTTTTTAAATTTCAACGCGGGAACGACGGCCATACTTTAGACAGCAATACGCTTGCTGACTAAAGTTAGGGCAGGTAAAACGACGACTAACTTTGCGACGGGAAACTATACTAGCGGCGACGTAGCGAACGCGAAAAACCGTCATGGATCGCCGTAACTGCTAATTTGCATACCCGACGCTGGTTTACGACGCAAACTCCCCCCAGCGGCGGCCGCGGTATTGCATCTTAAGATCCGACAGTGTAAAACAATTACACCTGTCGGATCTTCTGGCTATCTATGCGTAACTGATTCTATGAATCAGTCGCATAGATAGAAACAGGGATACGACGGCGTATCTCCACTGTGAATCTGGCCCATAATGTATTAAAAAATAGCCAACTCACAAATCTTATAGCGGAGAGTGACTAATGCTATGTGCGTTAATTTTAAAGCATTGTAAATAAAGATTGATATTTATAACAAATTGAATTCCGTTTCATGTGAGTGCCAGTAAAGTCCATTGTCCACAGGACTGGTTCCTGCAAATTGTACATTGACTAGGCCAGGTGATGTCACTTAGGGTTATAGGAAGGGAAGAATCGTGAGCATGAGCACCTTGACAGAGATAGAAGAAGACGTAATCCTAACAAAGTGTTCTGAAGATCTTGAAGTTGCCAGAATTAGGAGGGCATTTCCGCAAGTGACATCACAATATTTAAATACAGCGGTATGTCAGCAAGAGGAAGGGTTTGGAGGGTTTGGTTGCTGACTACCATAAGTATCCAATATGCACTTGCTGATAGTGTAAAGTGACAAAGTTGAGTTTACGTTAAGCTCTGCATTTGACATCCCGGGTTTGGAGCTGTAAGTGCAAAAGGTGTGAAGTGCCTTTCAAATGCTTAGTCATTTTATACTCTGCACAGACTAGAATTTACAAGCTAATGTCTGCAGGATAAAGAGGGAACAGGAAGTGTAATCACAGTTCAGTATTTCATTTATTTATTACAGGTATTTACATAGCGCCGACAATTTATACCAGTAGTCTTCAAACGGCAGCCCGTGGGCTGGCAGTAGCCCATAGCTTGCCTTTATCTGGCCTTCGGACACTATTCCTCCCATTGATATGAGGCACTATTTCTCCCACTGACACCAACAATAGGGGAACTTTTTATCCCACTGATACTAACTTTTGGGGGCACTATTCCTTCCACTGACACCAAGGAGGGGACACTATTCCTTCCACTGACACCAAGGAGGGGACACTATTCCTTCCACTGACACCAAGGAGGGGACACTATTCCTTCCACTGACACCAAGGAGGGGACACTATTCCTTCCACTGACACCAAGGAGGGGACACTATTCCTTCCACTGACACCAAGGAGGGGACACTATTCCTTCCACTGACACCAAGGAGGGGACACTATTCCTTCCACTGACACCAAGGAGGGGACACTATTCCTTCCACTGACACCAAGGAGGGGACACTATTCCTTCCACTGACACCAAGGAGGGGACACTATTCCTTCCACTGACACCAAGGAGGGGACACTATTCCTTCCACTGACACCAAGGAGGGGACACTATTCCTTCCACTGACACCAAGGAGGGGACACTATTCCTTCCACTGACACCAAGGAGGGGACATTATTCCTTCCACTAACACCAAGGAGGGGACACTATTCCTTCCACTGATACCAAGGAGGGGACACTATTCCTTCCACTGACACCAAGGAGGGGACACTATTCCTCCCACTGACACCAATAATGGGGCTCTATTCCTTCCACTGACACCAATGATGGGGCTCTTTTTCTTCCACTGACACCAGGGGTGGACTGACAACTCATGGGGCCCCCAGGCAATAGGAGATTATGGGCCCCCCGGGCAATAGGAGATTATGGGGCCCCCCAGGCAATAGGAGATAATGGGGTCCCTGGGCAATAGGATATTATGGGCCCCCCAGCCAATAGATTATGAGGCCACACTGTATACACACACACAGTATACATACACAGTATAGACACACAATATACAGTACACACAAGTATACACAAACAGTATACATACACAGAATACACATACACACATTGAAAATGTACTGGAGAGGCAGGGCAGCTATAATCTTGGGATTTTTTTTAAAAACACAGCTTTTTACATACTGTCCCTGGTTTTACTGAGGCTGGCAACCCTGATGGAGCCCCCTTGTGGCATGGGGCCCTCGGGCAGTGCCCAAGTGCCCGAATGGTCAATCCCCCCCTGACTGACACCAATGATGGGGCTCTATTTCTTCCTGTGACACCAATGATGTGTCAATATTTCTTTCGCCAACACCAATTTAACAAATGAGCTTAGGCTGGACTTCTCCTTTAAGTTCACTTTAAGCAGGCACATTACACAATGAGATGTTTGCTGCATTCATTAATATGATTGATAGCATTCCTCCAAATGTGGCTTCTGAAATGTACACTGATTTTGAAATCCACTTGTAGTCTTTCTAGATTTTGATAATTAAATAAAAAATGTGCACCATTTGTATTACTATATTTGCATACACTTTATTGTCAACAAAAATTGTGACGCCTGCCTTTACACGCACCTGAACGTTAATGGCATCCCAGTCTTAATACATAGGGTTCAATATTGAGTTTGCCCACCCTGTGCAGCTATAACAGCATCAACTCTTCTGGGAAGGCTGTCCACAAGGTTTAGGAGTGTGTCTATGGGAATGTTTGACCATTCTTCCAGGAGCACATTTGTGAGTTTAGGCACTGATATTGGACAAGAAGGCCTGGCAAGTAGTCTCTGCTCTAATTCATCCCAAAGGTGTTCTTTGGGGTTGAAGTCAGTACTCTGTGCAGGCCAGTCAAGTTCCTCCACCCCAAACTCGCTTATCCATGTCTTTATGGGCCTTGGTTTTGTTCCTTTGCCCAAATCATTTGGTGGAGGGGGGATTATGGTGTGGGGTCGTCTTTCAGTGGTTGGGCTTGGCCCCTTGGTTACAGTGAAGGGAACTCTTATAGCGTCATACCAAGACATTTTGGACGATTTTATGCTCTCAACTTTGTGGGAACAGTTTGGGGATGGCCCCTTCCCGTTCCAACATGACTGCGCACCAGTGCACAAAGCAAGGTCCTTAAAAACATGGATAAGCGAGTTTGGGGTAGAGGAACCTGACTGGCCTGCACAGAGTCCCGACCTCAACCCATTAAAACACCTTTTAGATGAATTAGAGCGGAGACTACAAGCCAGACCTTCTCGTTCAACATCAGTGCCTGATCTCACAAATGTGCTTCTGGAAGAATGGTTATACATTCCCATAGACACACTCCTAAACCTTGTGGACGGCCTTCCCAGAATTGAAGCTGTTATAGCTGCAAAGGGTGGGCCACCTCAATATTGAACCCTACGGACTAAGACTGGGATGCCATTAAAGTTCATGGGGCAGATCCACAAAAGAATTACGCCGGCGTATCTATTGATACGCCGCGTAATTTAAAATTTCCCGCGTCGTATCTACAAAACAAGATACGACTGCATCTCGGATCGATCCGACAGGCGTACGTCTTCGTACGCCGTCGGATCGTAGATGCATTTTTCCGCTGGCCGCTAGGTGGCGTTTCCGTCGAATTCCGCATTGAGTATGCAAATTAGGTAGTTACGGCGATCCACGAACGTACGTCCGGCCGGCGCATTTTTTTACGTCGTTTGCGTTCGGCTTTTTCTGGCCTATAGTTACCCCTGCTATTATGAGGCGTACTCAATGTTAAGTATGGCCGTCGTTCCCGCGTCAAATTTTGAATTTTTTACGTTGTTTGCGTAAGTCGTTCGCGAATAGGGATTTGCGTAGAATGACGTCACCGTCGGAAGCATTGGCTTGTTCCGGTTTAATTTCGAGCATGCACACTGGGATACCCCCACGGATGTCGCATGCGCCGTTCAAAAAAACGTTGTTTACATCGGGTCACAACGTATTTACATAAAACACGCCCCCATCACAGCCATTTGAATTCCGCGCCCTTACGCCGCCAAAGATACACTACGCCGCCGTAACTTACGGCAAGCGAATTCTTTGAGGATTCGGAAAAAAAAACAGTGACGGCGGCGTAGTGTATCTTAGATACGCTACGCCCGGCGGAATAATGCGCTGATCTACGTGAATCTGCCCCCATGTGCGTGTAAAGGCAGGCGTCCCAATACTTTTGACAATATAGTGTATGTTTCATACTTATAAATACAGCAATATCTTTTTACTAATGTTGAGTTAAGTGAAATATGTATTGTATTTCTGGTATTGCTACGCTATTGTGTACAATATTTTATATCCCTGTTTTTCAACAGTCTGCTCTAAGTTCTTGAAACTTAATGACCCACCTATTCCTCGAGGACTCAGATGGATGGATCACTTTCACTTATCTGTAGGCTGCTCTCAGCCAGGGATCACAATACACTCTTCTCTTATTCTTAGGAAAACAGAGAATTGAACATAGTTTTAGATGCCTAGCTTAGGTTAGATGTAACAAAAGCACTACTGGATAAATGATAAAATATGCATGGCGTGCAGCTGTACCCAGGCCAAGGGCTTATGAGGAATTTAAAGTAGATGTTAACCCTAACTGAATGACATTTAGTTAGCTAAAGCACTGTGTAATGTAAACAAACTGCCATTTTTATTTAAATAAAATACTTGCTTTCATTATTGTTTCCATCCATTGTTGCATCTCGGTGCTGGCGATCTCCCTCAACCTTTTTGCAGCCTCATCCTGTCTATGCGCATGAACTCCAGCGATGGCATTTTTCAAGGCAGATGTGGATGGACCATTTGGAAGCCCATGTGACAAGGTGACAATGCAGGAAACAAGGACAAAATGTTGTCAACCTTATAACAGGAAGTGTTTAAACAAAGACTTTCTGGCAGGATTACCAGGTATTATTTTTTTTTACCTTAATGTATGCTATGCCCCCCCCCCCCCCCCCCCCTCTTCTACACTTACCTGAGCCCAATCTCAATCCAGTACAGTGCATGAGAGCACAGGCTCTCTCCCTCCTCATTGGCTCAGAGACAGCAGCACGAGCCAATGACTCCCACTGCTGTCAATCACAGCCAGTGAGGAGGGAGCGGGGGGCTATCACAGCCAGTGAGGAGGGAGCGGGGGTCTATGGACACACAGAGCTGGCTGTGGTGCGGTGGGCACCAGGGGTGTATTTAGGTTTTGTGCCGCCCTAGGCCTGGTGAAACTCGCGCACCACCTATTTTATATATGACGCACCCCTTCCTTTTTAAGACCCGCCCTGTCATTTTCATGGGATGAGGACAGGGTGGGATGAGGACATGGGGACAGGGTGGGATGAGGACAGGGGGGCAGGGTGGGATGAGAACAGAGGGACAGGATGGGATGAGGACAGGGGGACAGGGTGGGATGAGGACAGGGGGACAGGATGGGATGAGGACGGGGACAGGGTGGGATGAGGACAGGGGGACAGGGTTGGATGAGGACAGGGGGACGGGGTGGGATGAGGACAGGGTGACGGGGTGACATGAGGACAGGGGGACAAGATTTCTACGAGGACAGGGTGGGATGAGGACAGGGGGACAGGGTGGGATGAGGACAGGGGGACAGGGTGGGATGAGCACAGGGGGACAGGATGGGATGAGCACAGGGGGACAGGATGGGATGGGATTTTGCCGCCCCCCGCAAAGTGCCGCCCTAGGCCTGGGCCTTGTTGGCCTAGGCCATAATACATCACTGGTGGGCACTGGTGAGCAGGTAAGTATAACATGTTTGTTAATTTTAAGAAATCCTTTACAATCACTTCACTTCAAGGCATCAGATTTAAAAATATTGAAAATGACTTTTAAAATTGCATTAAAAAGCTTATCTTATTTTTTAGTAATTGGGTTTACTTTAGACCTTTTTACCTTGTAAGAACCTTTGGCAAAAAGGTTAAGGTATAATAATGGGGTCAGAAGGGCACATTCTGGGCATCAGGGGCACAGTACAGAGGGGTCAGGAGGGCACAGTACAGGGGGTTAGGAGGGGGCGGTACAGTGGGATCAGGAGGGCATAGTACAGTGGGGTCAGGAGGGCACAGTACACAGGGTACAAGAGGGTACAGTAAAGGGGGTTAGGAGGGGCAGTACAGTGGGGTCAGCAGGGCGCAGTACAGTGGGGTCAGGAGGGCAAAGTACACAGGGCACAAGAGGGTACAGTAAAGGGGGTTAGGAGGGGTAGTACAGTGGGGTCAGCAGGGCACAGTACAGTGGGGTCAGGAGGGCAAAGTACACAGGGTACAAGAGGGTACAGTAAAGGAAGTTAGAAGGGTACAGTACAGGGGAGTAAAATTGCGACATGGTGTAGGAGGTGTAGGAGGTGGTGTAGGAGGGCACAGTACCGGGGGCTGGAGGGTACATACTGGAAGGGTCAGAAAGGAAAAGTACAAGGGGGCAGCAGGGCACAAAACTGGGGTCAGGAGGGCACAATACAGGGGGTCAGGAGGGCACAGTACAACGGGGACAGGAGGGCATAATACAGGGGAGATGTCCTGAGCACACACTGTAGGAGGGGTCAGGAGGACACAGTACATGGGGCAGTAGGGCAGAATACTGGGGTCAGGAGGGCACAGCACACAAGGGGGTCAGGAGAGTACAGTACAAAGGGGTCAGGAGAGCACAGTACAAAGGGGGCAGGTGGGCACTGGGGTCAGTAGAATGTAGTGAAGAAGCAGTTTCCTCATGAGGAGTGGTGTGGGGAAGCTGCTGTATCTGTACTGTATCTGTTCTGGCACGATGATCCTTACTAATCCCAAGAAACAAAGCATACAAATGCCTGGGATGGACAGGAGGCCCAGCTGGGATCAGTACAGGATAATTAACTATGTATCTTTCTTTTGCCACTCTGCAGTGGGGGGGGGGTGGAGGGTCCATGGGTACGTGATGGGTATAATATGGTGGAACCCCTAAGGACTTCTCGCAGGACCCCGATTAAGATACCCTGCTTTAAACAAATTGATGCCCAAATTTGTGTTAGAGTCTGTTAAGTTCACTTCTCCTTTTGTCAATTTATATTTGACATATTCAATTAATGTTTTCTTGCATGTGTAGAGTGCAAAGGGCGAACACTAATGACAATTTTAATGCTAAAATCCTCATTTACATGCTTCTGGGTGTCCAGTGTGTAGCAAATGGGTACACCAGTGAACATACCAGCACCAGAACAGGAGGAGCTCTACAAATACAGAAAATTTTACAAAGACCTTTATTTCCTATTGGACAATGGGCAATGTTCCAGATGTTCAGTGGATGGGACTGGTGAACCTGTGGGCAGCAAATGTGCTTTATAACTATAGCAAACAATCCAATTGCTAATTGATAATTTGCCACTCAATTAATATACTCTCTGTAGGCAAGGCAGAGGAGCTTGTGGCAGAAGAGCCTGTAGTGCATGTCAAAGCTCTCCTGCTGTGGGGAGCCATGAATGTGGAAGTGTGTGCTGCGCTGCACTGCGCTGCGCTGCTCAGTCAATACGTACTTTTATATACTGTGGCAAGTCCTGCCAAGTTCCCTTTTTGTTTTTGGTAAAAAAGAGAAAAAAAACAGCATGGTGGAGGGATATAAACCAGACAAGTACATGCATATGGTGTATATCATTTGTTCTAGATGCAATGGTTTATTGTCGCATCTGCTGCCAAAATGTTCAAATAAACCTCATATTCTTTTTTTTACCATAAATCCAAAATGCAGTGCCTAAGTCAGTCACCATAACCCTAGTCCAAGCCCTTTGAGACATGACCATAGACACTAGCTGGAGGTCGGATGTTCCTGCAAGGACTGACTCTGAATCTTTTTTCCCTCATTGATTATATTGTAGAAATGCAAGCTCAGATTGCACAGGCGTGTCTATGTGCTCAGCAGATGGCCTTATCATGTGTACAGTATATTAAGTGCTGGTTGGGAAATTAAACCCAGCAGATTAATTTCTTCCCTTGAGGTTGATGGGCCAGGGGTGTCTCCTGCAATCTGGAACTCTCCAAAGCCATTACAATTTTGTCCACTTCTGCTAAAACTGACTACTTTAGGTCAACACTTTCTCCTTATAAAGGGTATGGAACAGGCTCACTGATACTTTGCCGGAACATGGAATATCCTTGTTTAATAAGACAAAGCATTGAAAAGATAACTAACCAATATAAAGCTTCAAGCATGATGGATCACTCAGGATGGGTTCTAATAAGGTTTCCCATACTGATTGTTCATGCCCCATGCAGGATGAAAATTTTGCACAATTCTGCTGAACATGTTTTGTACTCTGCAGCAATTTAATTCAGGGGTAATGCTAAAGGCCCATACACACAATCCCAGTTTGTAGATGCTTTAACTTTTGCGCAAACCAATCAATATACGCTTATTGGGATTTTTTTTTACCAAAAATATGTAGCAGAATACATATTGGCCTTAATTGATGAAGAAATTAGATTTTGTTTTCCTTTTTTATTGTATATGTTTTATAGCAGAAAGTAAAAAATATGTCCGCTGCAATATCACAGTCCCGCTATAAGTCCCTGATCACTGTCATGACTAGTAAAATAAATAAAAATATCACATAGTTTGTAAACGCTATGGCCCATATTCTCTCTAAAAATCCGCGGGCTGCGCTTAAGGCACTTACACTCCGCTGTCCCAACTTACAGGAGCAAGTGTTGTATTCCCCAAACACTTGCTCCGTAATTTGGGACGGCGGAGTGTAAATGCCCCGGCGTAGCCTGGCGGATCTCCAAGGGGGCGGCTTGTATTCAAATTAAGCTCGCCCCCGATTCTAATGAACTGCGCATGCGCCGGGCTTCAAAAAGCCCAGTGCGCATGCTCCAGTTCTCGGCGGAAAACGTCAATGACGCCGACGTGTGCGTCATTGACGTAAAGTCGTATTCAAGAACGACTTACGGAAACGACGTACCCGACGAAAAAACACGACGCGGACCCGACGCCATCCGTAACATGGCCTACGTGGGACTTGCTGAAATTTACTCCTCATATAGCAGGACTAAATTTCCGCTTACGCAAACGACGTTAGCGACGGTTACGCGACGCAAACTCGTTCGGGAATCGGCGTAGAAGGATCATTTGCATACACAAATTAGTCCTACACGTAAATGCCATCTAGCGGCGGCCGGCGTCATTACATTTAAGATCCGCCAGTGTAAGTGACTTACAGATGGCGGATCTTAAGTGTATCTATGCGAAAATGATTCTAAGAATCAGTCGCATAGATACACGGGCCAAAAAAGGGAGATACGATGGAGTATCCTGAGATACTCCATCGTAACTTCTATGAGAATATGGCCCTATAACTTTTGTGCAAATCAATCAATACGCTTATTGGGATTTTTTAAAAGTTTGTAGCAGAATACATATTGGCCTAAATTGATGAAGAAATTCGCTTTTTTTTTACTCGATATGTTTTATAGCAGAAGTAAAAAAAATATTGTTAGTTTTTTTCAAAATTGTCAGTCTTAATTTGTTTATAGCGCAAAAAAAAACAAAAAACTGCAGAGGTAATCAAATACCACCAAAAGAAAGCTCTATTTGTGGGGGAAAGGTAATTAAATTTTACTTGGGTACAATGTCGCATGCAATTTTCAGTTAAATCGACGATGTGTCATATTGCAAAAAAATAAAGCTATTGTAAATAAATAAATTGTTAAATAAAGATACACAGTTTTGGTTGTACTGGCTCAAGTAAATATAAACTTCTTGATTATTAGAGGGATCGATAATCTCCAATTCATACACCATTCATTAAATACCCCAGTAGGGACAAGACCTAAACGTCAATGTGACCAAATGGTAGAATGTGTTACTGTAGACTTCCTAATTGTCTCATTTCCCAGATGACAGTCAGGGATCACATTACAAGTGAAAAGTCAATCAGCTCATCGATAAAACAGATGATATACAACTAAATAAGACATGTCCTAGACAGAGAATTAGGATTTTCAGAATACTGCTGCAGTGCCAGTTTTTGTGTTCCATGTCTAATATGTTATCAGTTACATAGCATGTCTCTATTTTAATGGGTGATGTAGTATTATAGATCAGTAAATAATGAAATGTTGGGACTTTATTTCAATTGGGATTCTCTATTCATTACCCATTAGAAGGAAATATATCGCTATCAAATTTTATATGTTTGTACTGTATGTATACCGTATATGGATAAAGTACATAATCAATATTGGGGTAGGTACAAAAAAGGATATTCCTGTGGATCTAATGCAGAAGCTGGTTCCTAAGGCCGCGTACACACCATCGGTCCAAACCGATGAAAATGGACCGAAGTTCAGTTTCATCGGTCCAAACCGTCCGTGTGTACGCCCCATCGGTCTTTTGTCCTTCGGACAAAAATTAGAGAACTTGCTTTAAAATCGAACCGATGGACCGCTGACCGATAGGTCCAAACCGATGGTTAGTACACAAAAGCATCGGTTCAAAACCCGCGCATCCTCAGAATCAAGTCGACGCATGCCTGGAAGCATTAAACTTCGTTTTTTTCAGCACATTGTGTGTTTTACGTCAACGCGTTCTGACCCGATTGGATTTTGAACTGATGGTGTGTAAACACATCAGACAATCAGGCCGCTTCAGCGGTGAACCGAAGAAAACGGTCCGTTGGACCATTCTCATCGGATGGATCGACCGTGTGTACGCGGCCTTACACATTGACTGTGTTAGGCCTCGTACACACGATAGGTTAACCAGAGGACAACGACTGATGGTCCGTCGTACCTACACACCATCAGTTAAAAAAACGATCGTGTCAGAACGCGGTGACGTAAAACACAACGACGTGCTGAAAAAAACGAAGTTCAATGCTTCAAAGCATGCGTCGACTTGATTCTGACCATGCGTGGATTTTTAACCGATGGACGTGCCTACTAACGATCGTTTTTTTCCCATCGGTTAGGAATCCATCGGTTAATTTTAAAGCAAGTTGGCTTTTTTTTAACCTAAGGTTAAATAACCTATGGGGCCTACACACGATTGGTTTGGACTGATGAAAACGGTCCATCAGACCGTTGTCCTCTGGTTAACCTATCGTATGTATGAGGCCTAGGAGTCCAGGGCTTACTACGCATGCACCAATGGTGCGTTGCCACAAGAGGAAATCCGACCTGATGGAAAAAGGCAGGAAAATGCCCAGAAGGCACACAGGAAGTGACCTCAACCTGATGGAAAAAGGTGGGAAAATGCTTAAACTTCCCTATATAAGCCCAGACCAGACACTGCCAAATTACTGGATATCTTCAGTCCCCCCTTGTTCCTGTGCTAATGTGTGATCTGTCTGAACTTTTTGTGACCTGGAAACCTATTTGACTAATCTTGATTGCTGTTTGCCATTGACCTCGGATTTGTACCTTGACCATTCTACTTCTTTGCCCCTTTTGTACTCAGCTGCCAGATTGGAACCGACCCTGGCTTTGATTTTGATCATTCTTCTTCTGTACTTCATTGCCAGAATGGAATTGACCTTGGCTCAGATCCCAAACTAAGGCTTGCACGGTGCTCCGCACCCCTGGCACCCATGCCACTCGGTGTCCATCAAGTCTCTGTCTCCATCTCCAGAGGCTTCAAGGACCCGAGGTGCAAGGGAGGCCTCCCCACTACTTTAGTCTCACCTCAGGTACATGGCCCACATGACAGACTGGCTTTATGGTATGGTTTCTCTAAGAATATAAATGCTACTCATTTTTGAGGTTTATTTAATTATATTTATATATACAATTTTGTAAAAAAAAATTGATGTTTAGAATTTTATAAACTGATGTTTTATATTCTTTTCATTTCTATGTGTATAGAATTTCTATTTTACAAATATAAATGTAGTACTGGGTTCCCACATGACTTTGGTGTCACAAAGCATTGTGTTTTTTTCCTCAGGGAGCCCAACAGAAGCTGCTTGCCTTCAGGCTCTCTCTCTCTCTCTCTCTCTCTCAATAAAACTGTACAAAGCTCTCCTAAGAAAGTGGGGAATGAGATGCGTGAGTCACTTTTTTCCATAGAGAAGTAAAAAATATCTCGCTCAGTAACTTTACAAGTTTGCGTGAATAAATTCCTGACATGTCACAATATATGACAACAATATAATAAGTCGAGATTGAGATATCAGTATCTGCAGACAGGAGGAAGCGGTTCCTCGGTCTCTTCGCCCTCGGTGATCCGATTGTAACACTGAAACTCTGTAGCGAAACTGCAGCAAGGGGCTCATCTATGTCAGGCATTTGTGTCTGACAGCCAAGACCTGTAACCGGCATCAGGATTTACATGACTGTGAAATCTCTGAGCTTGCATCTTAGGCTGGCCATACATAATACAATTTTCTTGTACAATTTCAACTTTATATTTACCTAAACTAGGGTTGTCCCGATAGCACTTTTTTAGGACCGAGTACAAGTACCGATACTTTTTTTCATGTAATCGCTGATACCGATTACCGATACTTTTTTTAAATGTTTCCCCAAATGCAGCCATGTGTCCCCAAATGCAGCCATGTCCCCAAATGCAGCCTTGTCCACAAATGCAGCCTTGTCCCCAAATGCAGCCTCGTCCACAAATGCAGCAATGTCCACAAATGCAGCCTTGTCCCCAAATGCAGCCTTGTCCACAAATGCAGCCTTGTGTCCCCAAATGCAGCCATGTCCCCAAATGCAGCCTTGTCCACAAATGCAGCCTTGTCCCCAAATGCAGCCTTGTCCACAAATGCAGCCTTGTCCCCAAATGCAGCCATGTCCCCAAATGCAGCCATGTCCCCACAAATGCAGCCATGTCCCCACAAATGCAGCCATGTCCCCAAATGCAGCCATGTCCCCACAAATGCAGCCATGTCCCCAAATGCAGCCATGTCCCCACAAATGCAGCCATGTCTCCAAAAGCCAAATACTCCCCCCCCCCCACCGTCGTCGCCTAGTTGATCAGCGCGGGGAACATTACAGCTTTCATTTGAATAGCTGTGTGTTCCCCGCCGCGCCTCGTCATATATAGCCCCTCCCCCTTGTCCGTGCACTTTGATAGACAGATCACCCATCCAATCCTGGGTTGGGTGATCTGCCTATCAAAGTGCCCGGACAAGGGGGAGGGGCCATATATGACGAGGCGGGGCGGGGAACACACAGCTATTCAAATGAAAGCTGTAATGTTCCCCGTGCTGATCAACTAGATGGCGACGGCGGCAGCGGCGGGGGGGGGCTTGGCTCACTCTTTGAGAACTGCTCTGCTCCATCCTTCGTCTGCTCTCCGCCCCCTCTCCACCCACTCTCTGGAAAAAAAAAGTATCGGGTGAAGCATCGGGAGCATTTGCGCGGGACAACCCTAACCTAAACCATATATACCGTATTTATCGGCGTATACCGCGCACTTTTTTGCCCTGAAAATCAGGGCAAAATCGTGGGTGCGCGGTATACGCCGATACCCGCTTTCCCGCGCCGAGTTTGAATACTGCGCCGACATATACAGAGCAGTACACTCGTGTATTGTCGGGCAGCCGCAGAAGGACGCCGGATCCGACGAAGAGGACACCCGAAGCCGCAGACGGACGCCGGACCCGACGAGGCCGCCGATGGACGCCGTGCAAGACACCAAAACTGTAAGTACAAAAAAAACTTTTTTTCCACAGGATTCGGGGCAACTTTAGGGGTGCGCGGTATACGCGGGAGCGCGTTATACCGCGATAAATACGGTAGGTGCATCTCATAAAATTGGAATATCATCAAAAAGTTCATTTATTTCAGTAATTCAATTTAAAAACTAAAACTCATATATTTTATATAGATGCGTTACACATAGAGTGATACATTTCAAGCATTTATTTATTTTAATTTGGATGATTATGGCTTACAGCTAGTAAAAACCCCAAATTCAGTATCTCAGAAAATTTGAATATTACATAAAACAAAAAAAAATTGATTTTTAATACAGAAATGTTGGCTTAGTGAAAAGTATGTCCATGTACAGTATAGTATGCACTCAGTACTTGGTCGGGGCTCCTTTTGCATGAATTACTGCATCTATGCGGTGTGGCATGCAGGTAATCAGCCTGTGGCACTGCTGAGGTGTTATGGAAGCCCAGGCTGCTTTGATAGTGGTAGTTTCTTGGCCAAGCTCTGCAGAAGCTACACTTGGCCTATACTGTTGGTATGTCATTTAAACAAAGCTCAATTTGTATATAAATCACAGGAGCTCCTTGACTGCCCTAGAAATTTTTATATAAAAGTTTACTAATTCTTTATCATGTACAAAAAAAAAAAAAAACAGACATGATCATTTTTTTTCTTCTCATTTATCATTAAGCCATTACATTTTTTTGAAGCATAAGCCATATAGCCCCAGGCATGAACCAGTTCTGTATGTTTAGTAAATACAGCTTGAGGTGAGCCAGACTACCATACCTCAAATTGTTCTGTAGCGGTCAGCGATGAAAGCTCGCTGTGCTATGCTGTGCTATGCTGTACAGATCTAGTGGCCTCCGAGGCATACAGCTTTATTCTATAGGCAGGTGTAAAGCAAGATAATCATTTTAGAGCAGACCAAAACAATGTAGACATTTACTTTCGCTGGCGAAAATATGCGCTATTTTTTTTTTTTGTACATTATATTTACATTTTTCACTTTGTAGCAGAAAGTTACAGGGGTCATTGATTGACATTACTGTGTGTTTGGACAGTTAAAGTGTTACTAAACCCACAACAGTAAAATCAGTCTGTATATGCAGTAAAGCATGCTTGTTATACTCACGGTGGAACCTAAGGGGCTAATCCTCTTGCATTGTGTAAAAAGGCTGTTTGATCCTGTCTTCTCTGTTCCTCCTCTTCTTTACCTGACTCCAATCCATCTCATGATAGTACAGAGCAGAGTCACGCTGCACATGCTCAGTTTGGTGTGTATTGCTAGAGAGTTTTTATTTTTTCTTGGGAGAGTGCATGTGATCAGCACAGGGCCAATCAGCACTGTCCAGACAGAGGATCAGGGGCGAATGAAAACGGCTTCTACAATCTTTAACCAGACACTGATAGAGGACACAAGACTGCTATATACTGCTGATGAAAAAAGGTATTTAGCAGTTTATATTTACTAAAATAATTGCATTTCCACATTCTGTGTACTGTGGGAGACCAGATATAGTGAATGCAGGTTCAGGGTTTAGTAACACTTTAAAGCGGGATTCCACCCGCAATTTTTTTTTTTTTAAGTTAGCAGCTACTAACAGTATAGCTGCTGACTTTTAATAAGGACACTTACCTGTCCTAGGCGCCCGCGATGATGGGCCCCTGACGGCGATCACTCGATCCTGGCGCCTCCATCCTGACTAAGGGAAACAGGCAGTGAAGCCAGTGTGCCCAAACTTTTGGTCTGTACTGTATATATATATATATATATATATATATATATATATACGCTTGTTCAGTGCTGTCCAGAGTAGCCTAGCTCTGAGGAAGGGGGTGCGCCCCCAAAACGCATCAGTAAAACACCCCTTTGATGCAATTGGAGTATGTGCGTCCGCACTGCACGGCACCTTGTGGTTCGCTGGCTTTTTGGGAGCATTCATTTTTTGATTTTTCCATTATCTAAATAAATGCTTTTTATAATGCACTAGGTGCGTACGCCTTCTTGCCCGTTTGTTTTTGCAGTATCACTTTAGATTAGCCTGTCTGAGGAGCAATGCATCCACCTAGCATTTGTAATTGCTGTTGTTCATGTTGCATCTTCCTGCAGAGAACCTCATAGCCCTGGAAGTCAATGCTTGCTTTTGGTATTACTATTTTGTGGCATTGCACAGCAGTTGCACTTTACTGTATCTCCATTACTCCTTGGAATAACAGACCTGAAAGCAATTTGATTATTATGTGTCCTGTGCTGAAATATATGGGATTAAGTGGCATGTTTTATGTTTTTACAACCATTTGTATATCAGTTTTGTATTTGTTTTGTAGCCCTGAAGAAAGGAGGAACCCCAGAAGCGCATTGGCTGTTATATATGTTGTATACTAATTGAACACCAACATTAAACTTGTTGGACTCTAAGGTCATTGGTCTGACATTCTTTTTGAACATTGTATATGATTTTGATTATGTCTGTGAAAACATTTTTTTATACTTCGACCATTGTGTGTGTGTTGACTAGATATGCTGTGATTTGAGTATGCAACTTAAAGCGGGGGTTCACCCTAAAAAAAAAAAAAATATTTGTCTACCATGCCATCCAGCATACTATCGTCAGCTACAGTATGCCTTTATTTTTATTTTTTTCACTGTACTCACAGTTTAATCCATTATATAGTTTCGTTTCAGACTCCCGCGGGGAGTAGGCGTTCCTATGAAGAGGGGAACATGATTGACGGCCGGCTATGGCGCGTCACACGTTCCAAAAATAGCCGAAATAGGACTCGGCTCTTCATGGCGCCTGCGCAGTCAGCTCCTAGTCTGTGTGCAGGCACCGTATAGCGCCGTGAAGAGCCGAGTCCTACTCCGGCTATTTTCGGAACGCGTGATGCGCCATAGCCGGCCGTCAATCATGTTCCCCTCTTCATAGGAACGCCTTTCCCCGCGGGAGTCTGAAACGAAACTAATGGATTCAACTGTGAGTACAGCGCAAAAAAGCTGACGCTAGTATGCTGGATGGCATGGTAGAAAGTTGTTTTTTAGGGTGAACCTCCGCTTTAAAGTGGAGTTCCGCCAAAAAAAAAAAAAATTAAAGTCAGCAGCTACAAATACTGCAGCTGCTGACTTTTAAAATAATAAAACTTAACCATCCAGGTACCCACGATGTCCTTACCTGAAGCCGACCTGTCCCTCGGCTCCGGGTGGAGACGCCAGCATCTTCAGTAAGGGAATTACGGCTTCACAGCCTGGTTTCCTTCTGCGAATGCGCGAATGGGGAGCATGTGTGTTAAATTTGGTGTTATCACTCTCACTCTCTCATGCTGGTCACTGGAAGTTCAACATGGCACCTCATGGAAAAGAACTCTCTGAGGATCTGAAAAAAATAATTGTTGCTCTACATAAAGATGGCCTAGGATATAAGAAGATTGCCAAGACCCTGAAACTGAGCTGCAGCACGATTGCCAAGACCATACAGCGGTTTAACAGGGCAGGTTCCACTCAGAACAGGTCTCACTATGGTCGACCAAAGAAGTTGAGTGCCCGTGCCCACCATCATATCCAGAGGTTTTCTTTTGGAAATAGATGAATGAGTGCTGCCAGCATTGCTGCAGAGGTTGAAGGGGTGGGGGGGGGGTCAGTGCTCAGCAGTATTAATTTTGGCATGGTTGTATTTAGTCGACTAAATCTCCAGGACATTTTAGTCGACTAAAATATAGGACATTTTTTCTAATTAATTAAAACTAATTTCAGTCATCTAAAATCGAATAGGTGTAGTTAAATAGTAATGCATTATTTAAGCATTTCTCTACAATTTCCAAACTCATTATATACTGCTGGAGTGAAAAATCGAATATGTTATTATTTATGGTATTGAGGTATAAGCATGCACTACAGACCAGTGTTCATTTTGATGTCAATGTTCAATTTAGTTTTAGTCTTTGACTAAAAGGGCATTTTAGTTTTAGTCCATTTTAGTCTTTTGACTTTTAGTCATCTCAATTGTTTTAGTTTTAGTCTTATTTTAGTTGACTAAAATGGTATTGAGTTAGTTTTGTCCATTTTAGTCGACAAAATTAACACTGGTGCTCAGACCATACACTGCAGTGCATACTGCATAGAATTGGTCTGCATGACTGTCGTCCCAGATGGAAGCCTCTTCTAAAGATGATGCACAAGAAAGCCTGCAAACAGTTTGTTGAAGACAAGCAGACTAAGGGCATGGATTACTGGAACCATATCCTGTGGTCTGATGAGACCAAGATAAACTTATTTGGTTCAGATGGTGTCAAGCATGAGTGGTGGCAACCAGGTGAGGAGAACAAAGACAAATGTGTCTTGCCTACAGTCAAATGCTGCTGGCATTGGGGAGCCACAGTTCATTAAAGCGGTTGTATACCCAAATGTTAAACTTTTACCTACAGGTAAGCCTATAACAAGGCTTACCTGTAGGTAAAATTAATATCTTTTAAACCTGTACGGTTTAGGAGATATTCCCTTTGCATGCAGCCGCTGACGTCAGCGGCGCGTGTGCTCTGAATGTGCTCTGAAGGTTCGGCAGACGCTGTCGGACCTTGCTGGGATGAAAACTTGCGCCGGAGTAACGTAATCGCATCTCCAGCCACTCACAGCGCCAGAGCCGCGAACCCAGAAGACACGCCGAGGGCAAGATGTCAGCTATATTGTTTTAATCCCTCGTAAAAAAAAGAAAAAATTGAATAAAAATAATTTGTAATTTTTTTTAAATCAAATAATTTATTTATTTTTAAAAAAATTATAAAATGTTTTTGTTCAAAAATGCGCTGAAAACTTGCGGCGGTGTAACGTAAACGAGATACGTTACGCCGCAGCGCAGGTACCTGAATCTGGCCCAGTATATTTATTGTGAATTTTTTTTTATATATATATTTGAGGGGGGGCCCTGCCAGGTAGGCTGTATGGGGCCCCGTGATTTCTAACAGCAGCCCTGACCATTGTTATCGCAATGTGTATGTGTGAATCTGGGGATCTGCAATAAAGTAAGAGAGGATTTTTTTTTTTTTTAAGATAACGGGTGTTTGACTTTAAATAAACTTATTAAAGGTCTCAATGCAAGAAGCAATTTTCTCAGCCTTCAGGTAGAGACAGGTTAGGCAAGTGTAGGTGAGCACTGTATCCGATGCATGGGAAAGTGAGGTGTACATGTGAAGTAGGGCAGCAGTGTGGGAATGAAATGCACTGAGCTGCCTGCAGGGCTAAGAGGAAGGATGAAATGTAATGCTCTGCGCTACTTATAGACAGGGCTGGGAAGCAGACACAGGTGTGAGTGACAGATACATTTTTTCTCAGGCCTTTCAACAAGAAAAAAAAAGTCCAAACACAACCTCACCGGCCTCTGCTGGGAGGCTGATCTCAAAATGGTGCTGACTTTCAATTTACTTAACGCCTGGAGTCCCCAGGCACCTATTAGCTGCCATTGCCTCTGTTCCCACCTGGAAGGTCATAATCATTCATTGTAATGTAGCTCAGGCAGACTGCAGCTGAGTATGAGGTAGACACATCACTGGTAGGGCATGCTTGGACTTATGGTTCCATGTCTGAAAAAGAGGGACATATGGGGAAGACAAATTTGTGGAAAAATGTGTTTGATGTTACCGTTACACATTTTTATTATTTATTTATTACAAGTACTTATATAGCACCATCAATTTACACAGCACTTTACATATACTGTATTTATCGGCGTTTACCGCACACTTTTTTCCCCTTAAAAATCAGGGGGAAATCGTGGGTGTGCGATATACGCTGATCCCCGCCGTCATAGCGTTTAAAAATAGGGGATAGTTTTATTGCATTTTTATAAAATTTTATTTTTTTACTACTAATGGCGGCGATCAGCGATTTTTTTCGTGACTGCGACATTATGGCAGACACATCAGATACTTTTGACACATTTTTGGGACCATTGTCATTTTACAGTGATCAGTGCTATAAAAATGCACTGATTACTGTGAAGGGGTCAACCATTGGGTGGCGCTGAAGGGGTTAAGTATGCCTAGGGATGTGTTCTAACTGTAGGGGGGATGGGCTGT
Organism: Rana temporaria; assembly: GCF_905171775.1. Taxonomy (NCBI): domain Eukaryota; kingdom Metazoa; phylum Chordata; class Amphibia; order Anura; family Ranidae; genus Rana; species Rana temporaria. The sequence goes on along the minus strand of NC_053501.1, from coordinate 35,419,410 downwards.
GTGTGACACGACACTGATCACAGCTTCCGTTTACAGGAAGCTGTGTACACTGTCCTGTCACTAGGAAGACTGGGGAAATCCTTGTTTACATAAGTATATCCCCCTTCTTCCTCACCGTGACACAATCGCTTCTTAAAGGGGCCGTATATATACGTCCTTGTGCCTGCCCGTGCCATTCTGCCGACATATATCTGCATGCGGTCGGCATGTGGTTAAAAAGAATTTATTTTACCAACAATATTCCTATAAGGTTATATGTCCATTTGACATATTAAGGATATTATGTTCCTGTAGAAGCCACACAAAGCCACACAAAAGTCCTGACACCGCTATTGGGTGCCATAATCTTGCATGTAATGTCAGCAGTGTGAGCAGATAGGCTTGCCACCTGTCCAGGATTCACCCAGACAGTCTGTGCTTTGAATCATTTCTTCGGGTTTCAGCTCACCTGAAACCCAAACACATTATTTAGACAGAGCTTTGGCTCCCCAAGTAACATAAAAGTCACATAAAAATCTGTGGGCGGTTGTCTGGGAGCAGGTTCGACACCACTGGGAGGGGGAGCGGGGCGATGATGTCAGCAAGAGCAATTTTGCCACGGCGCACTACTTGTGCTGCATTACTACTATCCTTGGGCCACCCAAAGGGGTCCCAGGTCATTCAAAATAATATAGTGTATACTGCGAGAAAAAAATTGCCCTGTTCAAGTTTGGCTTGAAGAAGAAATGGCAATCCTACAAGCAGACCTATAGATGTCACTCAAGTGGACACCCTTCCCATGCATGTTGAGGGCATGTGGCCTGGTACGGTTCAGGAGGGGGGGTGCTCTCTTGCCCCCCCCTTTTCCTGCAGCCTGCCAGGTTGCATGGTCGGATAAGGGTCTGGTATGGATTTTGGGGGGACCCCCATGCCTTTTTTTTTAATTAGCGCGGGATTCCCCTCAGCATCCATATCAGACCTGAAGGGCCTGGTATGTTTTTTAGGGGGGACTGCCATGCCATTTTTTTTTTTTTTTGGCGTGGAGTTCCACTTAACATCCATACCAGACTCGAAGGACCTGGAATATAAAAATTGTATTGCTTCACTTTAAGCATTATTAAAATCACTGCTCCTGGAAAAACAACCGTTTTAAAAACTTTTTTTTGCATTGATACTTGTCCCCTGGGGCAGTACCCGTGTCTCCAAACAATTTTTATGGCAATAACTTTTAAAATTAACACTTTTGATTTTCCTTGTTCGTGTCCCATAGACTTTAAGGGTGTTCACATACTCCCACAAATTTTTTGTCTGTTTGCATGTTCTGGTGCGAACCGAACCAGGGGGTGTTCGGCTCATCCCTACTAATGATTTGTACAGGGGTATAATCAACGCTGTATCCTGGCCTAGGCCAACAAGGCCTAGGGCAGTACTTTGCAGGGGGGCAACACGGAAAAAGTCCCCGCCGGCTTGCGCTACACTGTTAGTGCTTCTAATGTTTCCTGCTGCACCATTGGCATGGCTATATCTTCTTAGTCCTCTACATAAAATTATCAGAAATTTGTGCTTAAAGTAGAACTATAGGCAACAGTTTTTTTTTTCATTTTGGATAGAGTAAGGGAGATTTATAACCCCTATCAGTTTATTTTTTACCATCTCTGTTCCATTGCAGATATTTCCCTTCACTTCCTGCCCCATAGCCAAACAGGAAGTGAGAGGAAATCTATGCAAGTTAAAGGGGTTGTAAAGAAAAAAAAAATTCACCTTAACCTGCCTGGCGGTCTTCCCGAGTCTGACTCGGGTTTAGATTTTCCTGCTGCGAGCGGAAACCCCGAGTCAGACTCGGGATCGCCTCGCTAGATCCACAGGCACAAGTTACTTACCTTGTCCCTGGATCCAGCGATGCCACCGCGCTGTGTGAGCGAGCGGGACCTCGCTCGATTCACACAGTGCCTCCGTGTGACGCCGATCTCCGTCCCCTGCGACGTTACGACGCACGGGGACGGAGAACGGCGCCAAATTCAAAAAAGTAAACAAACACCTTACATACAGTATACTGTAATCTTATAGATTACAGTACTGTATGTAAAAAAAAACACACCCCCCTTGTCCCTAGTGGTCTGTCCTGTGTCATGCATGTCATTTTATATAATAAAAACCTTTTTTTCTCCCTGCAAACTGTAGATTGTCCATAGCAACCAAAAGTGTCCCTTTATGTCAAAAATAGTTTTAGATCAGCTAAAAAACAGCGATAATAAATTATAATCACTTGCAGAATTGTGCGATAGCGATTTGTGGGGAAATTCGTCATAAAAAAAAAAAAATAATGACAGCAACAATTCTGCAACTGAGCAAATTTCAGTGATTTTGATTTGATTACATTATTGAATAATTTTTATTATAATTATATTATTATTTGTTATAATTATTTATAATTATTTATTATATTATAATTTATAATTTTGTTTTTAAAAAAATGTCATACCTGGGATGCCTATTAGAATCTTGTTTGGTCAGATTTAAGTGAGTTATTTCTAAAAATTACAGACCTACAATATAAAACGCCAAATTTCCTTGCAAATAATGGTACCGCTTTTAGCATGTTTTTTCTGACAGAATCATACCGCCAGGGAGGTTAATGCAATCTATGCATTAAGGTGAAAAAACATCAGATGCTGCCGCCCCCCATCCCCCCCCCCCCCCAGATCCCCGTTATACTAACCTGACCCCTCGAAAGTCCAGCGCTCGGTCCCGAGATCCTCTTCGCCACTCAGCCTGGCCACTGATTGGCTAGAGCGGATGGATTGAGAGCAGCGCAGCCATTGGCTGGCACTGCTGCCAATCACATCCAGTGATGCGGTGCGCCGAGGGGCGGGGCCGAGTGATACAGTGAGCTGCTATGGCCGCTCACTGTATCACAGGAGCGCGCTGGCAAAGACTTACCACCATGCGAGAATAAAAAAGAACAGACAAAATCATATGACAAAGCAAGAAGCCAGGCAGCATCAGGTTAACACATCCCAGTAAGGTACCTATCTTAGTCATTTGAAAAGAGGCAGTATCCGGGCACACTATAGGTACCTAGACATTACGGATATAATAAGCCCAATAGACAATAAAGTGGGATTGAGAAACCACTAAGGTTCAGCTTCAAAAATTAGCTCTTGAGAACACCCTAACAAAAGGCAGGGGACAAAGAGACAGGGAGAGGGGGAGAAGGGAACATATCTTCATCAGGCTCCGCCATAGGCAGACCCAGAGGCCACCAGACCGGGCCACAGGAGGACCCACAGTCCGGGATCAGAGCGTGAGATGTCTCGCCTCCACCCACGCGGCCCAAATCTTGTGGAACTTCCCAGGACAGTTACGTCCCATGTACTTCAGTTTATATAGAGGCAAAGCTGCATTAACCAGGTTTCTCCAAACAGCAACCCGGGGAGGCTCCACAGCCTTCCACTGGAGCAATATGGCCTTTCTGGCATAAAATGCAGTATAAAAAATAAACAGTTTCTTATGCGTGGTCGTAGGCAAATTATCCGTGATACCCAGCAATAGGACCAAGGGGTCAAGCCCGACAGATATTCCACTAATCAAGTCTATGTCAGCAGCCACTGCCCTCCAGAACTCCTGTACCCGCGAACACATCCAGACTATGTGAATATAATTACAATCTCTAGCCTGCACCTGGGGCACCTGTCATCAGAAGTACGATACATCACTGCTAGTCTCTGAGGTGTATAATATACCCTATGAAGAAATTTAAGCTGTATACATTTATCGCGCAGAGATCATCAGGGGAATAAACTGTTGTAGTGCCTCAGACCAGTCCTCCTCGTTCAGCGCCGGAAAGTCCCGATGCCAAGCCGAGAAGGCCCTGGAAGCTCCAGTGCCCCCCGCACAGGTAAGGCGGAGGTAGATGGAGGACAGCATCCCGCCCGCAAACCGAGACGTGAGCAATCTCTCCACCGTGTGAGGCTCGACCTTAATAGACCCGGGAAATTGCGCTCTAAGGGCATGTCTCAGTTGCAGGAACCTAAAATACATCCATGGGGGCAGCCCAAACTTACCCCTCAGCGTGCCAAAGGGGAGCAAGCGTCCCCCAGGCATGACATCTCTCAACGTTCTCACTCCATACCTGGCCCACAATTGCGGGTCAGGCACAGTCCTCAGCTGGGGCATGAAAGGGTTGCCCCATAGAGGAATGTGAGGGGAGAACGTCTGTGGCTCACCCAGAAGCCGCGATAAACCAAGTTGCTCAGCTCAGAGTATGACCCCAAGATAGCCGCTTCCAAATTGACTGAGGGATTAGAGTGATCCTGCGCGAACCACCATCGCACAGTGACCAAGACAGCAGCCCAATAATATTTCCTAAAATTGGGAAGAGCTAGACCACCCCCCGCAAGGGAGAGCTGGAGCGTAGACCTGGCCACCCTAGGAACCGAATCCTGCCATTTGAATGAAGTGACAATTTGGTCTAGTTTAGGAGTGTTCCTAAAGACATACAAAAATTTTGGGAGAAAGGACATTTTTAACAAATTAACCCTACCCACAGGGGTGAGTGGCAGAGACTTCCAGACTGAACTTTTTTGCACAAGATTCTGGAGGACCGGAAGCACATTTGCCTCCATGTATTGCGGCAGGCGTCTATGGATCTGAATACCTAAGTATTTAAAGCTATCGACCCACTGGAGAGGACCCGGCAGATCCCGGGGGGGGGGGGACACACAGCCCAGGGGAAATATGACCGACTTATCCCAATTTATTCGAATCCCAGAGAATCTGCCAAACACATCAATCAGTTCAAGGGCCGCCATCAGAGACTGTTGGGGATCCTGCAGGTAGAGAAGGGTATCGTCTGCGTACAAGGACACTTTCTCAACGATAGGGTGAATCGGAATTCCAGCAACTACCGAGGAGGACCGAAGCAGAATTGCCAAAGGCTCAATGGCAAGAGCAAATAAGGCTGGGGAGAGAGGGCAGTTCCATAATTATTTTATTAAAGGTTTGTACTGTGCATGTCACAAATTTGTCAAGAGTAAGCTGGAATTTAATTGTCAGGTCAGTCCTTGCACACGTGTCTACTATGCATTTAATGAGATGAGTGATGCAATAATGTGTGTCCATGATCGCACGCTGCAATGTGTTAGCATGTGATTTTTAACATCAGCTGCTTTTCTAGTACTGTGCATTTTATATAAATATTGCTTGTGACAGCAACATAGGAAACACCTGTCAGAACAGATCTTCCTTCCCTTCTTCCTATAGCAATACATTGGAATCTGCTGGGACATGTTAAGGTTCATTGCGCAGTTTTCTTTTGGTGCTTCAATGCATGGGGCTAAAATAAATTGCAAACAGTACGGACAGCTAAAAATTCTTTACAATGAATAGCTTACAGGTGGTGTGGTGGAACAGGCAATGTTAAAATATATTTTATATTTTCAGTGTGCAGTGGAAAAATTCAACAAAATGCACAGCAGAGTCGTTGATGGAAGGAAATCCAGGCCTTATGATCACATGATCGGAAATTCCGACAAGAAAACCATGTATTTTTTCTGATGGAATGTTGGCTCAAACTTGTGTTGCATACACACGGTCACACAAATCTTGTCGGAAATTCCGACCGTCAAGAACCCGGTGACGTACATGACGTACGACGAGCCAAGATCAATGACGTTCAATAGGCAGTTCGGCTCTTCTGCTTGACTCTGAGCATGCGTTTTTTTTTTTTTGCGCGTCGGATATTGCATACAGACGAGAGAATTTTCCGATAGGAACTTTTTTCCGTCTGAAAAATAGAGAACCTGCTCTTAATCTTTTGTTGGTGGAAATTTCGACAGCAAAAGTCCGATGGAGCATACACACAGTCGGAATTTCCGACCAAAAGCTCACATTGGACTTTTCTTGTCGGAAATTTCCGATCGTGTGTACGCGGCATTAGTCAGATATATGTATGTGTTTATAGCTCATGCATTATAAACGAGTTATTAACCACTTAACGACGACCGTCGCATATATATATATATATATACGTCCACAGAATGGCACGTACAGGCAGATGGGCGTACCCGTACGTCCCTGCCTTTCCGCGGGTCCGATCGGGACCCCCCCCCCCCGTTACATGCGGCGGTCGGTAGCTCTGGGAGCGATCCGGGATGAGGGGGCGGCTATTCGATTCTAGCCGCCCCCCCCCCCCCGCGATCGGTCCCCGGAGCTGAAGGACGGGGAGAGCCGTATGTAAACACGGCTTCCCTGTGCTTCACTGTGGCGGCTGCATCGATCGTGTCATCCCTTTTATAGGGAGACACAATCGATGACGTCAGACCTACAGCCACACCCCCCTACAGTTGTAAACACACACTAGGTGAAACATAACCCCTTCAGCACCCCCTGTGGTTAACTCCCAAACTGCAACTGTCATTTCCACAATAAAGAATGTATTTTAAATGCATTTTTTGCTGTGAAAATGACAATGGTCCCAAAAATGTGTCAAAATTGTGCAAAGTGTCCGCCATAATGTCGGAGTCACAAAAAAAATCACTGATCGCCGCCATTAGTAGTAAAAAAAAAAAAAATTATAAAAATGCAATGAAAACTATCCCCTATTTTGTAAACGCTATAAATTTTGCGCAAACCAACCGATAAACACTTATTGCGATTTTTTTTACCAGAAATATGTAGAAGAATACGTATCGGCCTAAACTGAGGAAAAAAAATTTTTTTTTTATATATTTTTGGGGGATATTTATTATAGCAAAATGTAAAAAATATTTAATTTTTTTCAAAATTGTCTCTCTATTTTTGTTTATAGCGCAAAAAATAGAAACCGCAGAGGTGATGAAATACCACCAAAAGAAAGCTCTATTTGTGGGAAAAAAAGGACGTCAATTTTGTTTGGGAGCCACGTCGCACGACCGCGCAATTGTCTGTTAAAGCGACGCAGTGCCGAATCGCAAAACCTGGCCTGGGCTTTTAGCTGCATTTTGGTCCGGGGCTTAAGTGGTTAAGCATTTTGACATGCAGTATCTTTAAATCCAATGAACCATGCACATGTGCTTCAATGCTCAGAAACATTAACAACTTTTTGAAATTTTACAGTATGCAACTGCATGAGTGTAAATCAATACTGTACAGTTCTGATACATTATTTATTTTATTTTATTTTTCCCAGCTAAAATGGTCCTATGTGATGTGAAGACTCTACTTTGGTACACACTAGAGCTGCGTTACTAAAAGAGTAAAGACTGATTCGTTTGCAAAGTTTATGGTGAAGTTATGTTTTGTTTAATCTACCAATCATGTTCTGGCAAAGCTCCATTGTTTTTCATTTATCCTATTAAGTGATTATTCAAAGTAAAAGTGGCCACCTCATTTACTAACAACAAAGTGAACAGCATCTACTCCTTTAGTAAATTAGCTCCAGTGTGTACCTGGAGTGGAGCCCCCACTGAGGATCGTTTCAACTGTGAGTCCCATACAAAAACGAATGTACAAGAATTGTAGGAGAATTGTCTGGGGTGAAGTGCATGCTTGGATGATGCCAGAGAATACTTCACATGAAAAAAACGTATGTGGGCATTTTCATGTCAGATTAGGGAATATACAGTAAATTGGAATTTTAATAATGAAAATGTTAGCCTTTCACCACATTAGTGTGACTATATGGTATGAGAGCTACTGTATGAGCTTCAGGACTCCTGTGAATTTTGCTCTTTTAATAGTGGTAATTCAGCCCTTGAAATTAAATTACCTGAAATAAGGTTTGTTCATATTGCATATCAACCAACAAAATTCTTTCTTTTATGGTAAGGAACAGAATGGGAGAATGAAAGGAAGAACCTGATTGGACCCACTGGACAGTTGGATCCTACACATAGTAGGATCCAACTGTCCAGTGGGTCCAATCAGGTTTTTATTTTCATTCTCCTATTCTGTTCCTTAACACAAAAGTTGGTTAATCAAAGTTAATCAAATCGTACTATATACTCCCTGCAACTCCCTTCTTATTGGCTTACCTTTAAATAGGCTATCCCCCCTTCAGTACATCATGAATGCTGCTGCCAGACTCTTCCACCTTATCAACCACTCAGTGTCTGCTACCCCTCTCTGCCAATCCCTCCGTTGGCTGCCACTCACCCAACAAATGAAATTTTAAATACTAACAACAACCTACAAAGCCATCCACAACTCTGCCCACAGCTACATCACTAACCTAGCCTAGTCTCTTTGTTCTTCCCAAGACCTCCTGCTCTCTAGCTCCCCCATCACCTCCTCCCATAACTGCCTCCAGGACTTTTCCAGAGTCTCTCCTATCCTATGGAACTCCCTACCCCAATCTGTCCGATTATCTCCTACTCTGTTTGCTTTTAGACGATCCCTGAGACCTCGTACACACGTCCGAGGAACTTGACGGGCAAAACTCATCGTTTTGCTCGTCGAGTTCCTTGTGAAGCCGCCGAGGATCTCGGCGAGCCAAGTTTCCTCATTGAACAACGAGGAAATAGAGAACATGTTCTCTATTTGGCTCGACGAGTTCCTCGTCGGCTTCCTCGGCCGAAAGTGTACACACGGCCGGGTTTCTCGGCAGAATACAGCTCCGATCGAGTTTCTGGCTGAATTCTGCCAAGAAACTCGGTCGTGTGTACCAGGCCTGAAAACCCTCCTCTTCACAGAAGCCTATTCTGCCCACACCTAACAACTGTACTATTATTATTTTCTTCATCAGCTCATCCCCCAAATCTATTACCTTTTGTATCACTTGACCCTCCCTCTTAGATTGAAAGCTCTAATAAGCAGGGCCCTCCGATTACTCCTTTATTGAATTGTATATGAATGTGACTTTAGATTGCAAGCTCCTTGAGGGTAAGGACTGTAAATGTACGATATATATGTAAAGCACTGTGTAAAATGATAGCGCTATATAAGTACCTGTAGTAAATCAATAAATAAATAAATCTGTCATAATGTGCTATAAACTGTGCATACAAGTACATTATGGCTAAAAGATTGTGGGACCCAACTAAGAAACATTTTTGGGAGAATGGCAGAGGTTTATTTCCGCTTTAACCTCCCTGGCGGTATGATTATGTCAGATTTTTGCGTCTCAAAGTGGTACATTGTTTCGCATGGAAATTTTACGTTTTATATTGTAGGCCTGTAATTAGGAATAACTCACTTAAATCTGCCCAAACAAGAGTCTAGTAGACATTCCAGGTATGATAAAGTTTGAAACACAAAATTATAAATGATAATGTAATAAATAATAATAAATAATTATAACAAATAATAATATAATAGCAATAAGATTTGTTCAATATTGTAATCAAATCAAAAACACGGAACTTTGCTCAGTTGCAGAATTGTCGCTGTCATTACTCTCAGTGTTTGATAACGAATTTCCCCACAAATCACTATCGCTCAATTCTGCAAGTGTTCTAATTTACTATCGTTTTCTAGCTGGTCTAAAAACACTTTTGACGCAAAGGGACGCTTTTTGGTTGCCATGGACATTCTCAAGTTTTCAGGCAGAAAGAACAGTATATATAATACAAAAGTGCATGAAGGGCACTGGACAAAGCACTAGGGAAAAAATGGAGATGAAATTATTTGATACAATAATGTCCTCTGTACTGTATGTATTATGTTTTGTTCACTTTTTGAATTTGGCACCGGGCTCCGTCCCTGTGCGTTGCGACGCTCTTAGGGAACGAAGCCCGGCACAGTAATAGATTTAGCGGAGTACACAGCCCGCAGACACAGCGGGGAGACATTGCAGGATCCTGGGGACAATGTAAGTAACTTTGCCAGGATACTGCGATGTAATCCCAAGTGTGGCTCGGGGTTACCGCTTTTGGTAATGTAAATTCCCCCCGAGCCACACTCGGGAATACGACCAGGGAGGTTAAAGTAAAACTACAGGCAAAACCTTTTTTTCTTCATTTCTTCAGTAAAGGAGGGTTATAACCCCTGTCAGATTTTTTTTAGCCATCTGTATCCCATTGTGGGATAAACAGGTAATAAGTGGAAATCACTGGAAATTAGGGGAATTCATTGGGGACCCTGAGGTCAACAGAATCAGTGTCCCTGGCAATCACCAGCCCTCCAGCCCCCCCCCCCCCCATTTTAATTACCTGAGCCAGTTCACCTGCTCGGCACGTTCCCAGCGTCTTCTTCTCCACGGAGTCCTGGCGTTGATTGGCAAGATTGATAGCAGCGCAGCCATTGGCTGCCGGGGCCAAGTCATACACTCGGCGTCCATAGACACCGAGTGTATGACTTGGGAGCGCGCCCGCAAGGTAAACACCCTTGGGAGAGCTCTTCTCCAAGGGGGTTATCTAATGTGGGGAGAAGCCACTGTAGGACCCCACTCTGGGGCCACTCTGTGCAAAACGAGCTGCACAGTGGAGCTAGGTATGACATGTTTGTTATTTTTTTTTAAAAAAGGAACTTTTAGTATCCCTTTCATTTTAAAGGATATAACATGATATGTTTTGCATTGGATATGGTGTGTTTCCAATGAGGATGTGAGTTTTCTGATATTCTGTATTTGCAAATTCAATATTTGTAAAAGTGTAAAATAATGCCACAAACAAAGGAACAATACAATACCCTTGGCAGCCAAACAACAAAGAATAAAGATTTCCTGGCAGTTCATTCATTGGTCCATACATAGCCAGTTGTGCTAGATTAGCGTCAGCAATGTCGCAACCGGTTGTCTGGGTTCCCTCTGCACACACCTTGCAGCAGATCCTCATAATGAGAGTTTATGGAATGCTGACAATACAGAGCAGGGACAACCTCCACACTCCCACCTACTACTATACAGCCAGCATGCATCTCCTTTTCCCACACTGGCCCAGTAATACAATCTGCTGCACAATCAGTCACGGGCATTATACGAAGTATTTCCTCTTGTCTATAAAAACTGCTCTGGTAATTATGCTGCACGTCTCAAATGGGCCGTGACAACGTCACCAGATTAACCCTTCCTGCCCAGGGATGCAGAGCATGGCGTCAAGGGGGGCCATTAAGTTTTGAGGACCTACCTACTCTAATCCAATCACTGGGTATCCAAACAGGCAGGCCATACATTATACAATTTTCTTGCACAATTTCCCTTTAGATTTACCAAAACTATAGAATGAGTTCAAATCTAAACACATATGAATTTGTATGGAATCAGGCGGACCCTTGGACTACATTCTGAATGTAAATCTAAAGGAAATTGAACAATAAAATTATATAATATATGGCAACCCAAACACTACATAATTGAATTGTTGGTATAATCTAAAGGACATTGCACAAGATTGTAAGGTATATGGCCAGCTGGCATATTGGAGGAGAAAGCTGTGTTCGGTTCCTTGCCAGATAGGAATGACATCATCTTAGCGACTTTTCATATATCTATAATATATGTAATATATATATATATATATATACATACTAAAGCTGGAAAGTGCAAAATCAGGCTCACTTCTGCATAGAAACCAATGAGCTTTCAGGTTTTATAACCAAAGCTTAAATGAACAAGCTGGGGTAAGAAGCTTATTGGTTTCTATGCAGAAGTGATCCTTATTTTGCACTTTGCATCTTTAGTAAATAAACCCTGTTGTGTACTTAAAAGTGGGGTATGCCTATATATATAGGCATACATCCCCCACTTTTAAGTACACAATGGAGTATATTTACTATTGCTGTAGAGTGCAAAATCAGGCTCACTTCTTACCCCACCTTGTTCAATTATGCTTTGGTTATAAAACCTGGAAGCTCATTGGTTTCTACGCAGAAGTGAGCCTGATTTTGTGCTCTCCAGCAATAGTAAATATACTCCATTGTGTACTTAAAAGTGGGGTATGCCTGTATGTATATGTATATATATGTATATATGCCTGTATATATGTATGTATGTATATGTATATATGCCTATATGCCTGTATATATGCCTATATATATATATATATATATATATATATATATATATATATAAAATATGTGTTCATTTTTAATTTCTCTGGATATCCCTGTGTGACTTTGATTGTGATTATTATTGCTGCTGATAATAATAATCCCAATTATTATTATTATTACTAATTATTATTATTGTTGTTATTATTATTATTATTATTATTATTATTATTATTATTATTATTATTATAATAATCATCATCTTAAAATTGTGTTGTTATTATTATCATCATAACATGTTGTCCTTATTATTATTATTAATACTACTACTATTCTTTATAAGACACATCTTTTCATCAATATGTTTTTTTTTTTTTAAGTATCCATGTGTATTCAAGACAATATCAATAATAAAAAAAACACTTGTTCGCATATATATATATATATATATATATATATATATATATATATATATATATATATATATATATATATATATATATATCCCGTTGGATATTGACATAATGCAGCTCCCTGGACAAACTTTTAACCTAGCGTCGAGTGCAGCGAATGTGTCGGAGAACAATTTATTTTCGCTGCGAATAATCCGTTGAATCGGTCAGGGAGAATTGGAAGCCACCTCAGTAATTAGAATAAAATACAAGTAAGTTTGGCTTCACATTGAACACGTTCTAATACCGATCTCCAGGCCGGGGTAATAAGATATTACAGAACACTTTGGTGTTTTATTGAACTCAGAAGTTCGGACTGACTACAACTGGCAACAGCGATCGTCTTATATCGCAAACAGATGTCGGTGTGAGCGGATTGCCAATTGGATTTGTACTAACCTGGAAAAATTCGTATTAGTTGCGGAATTCAGAGCTGCTGAAGCTAGTGATCGTAAAATTAGCGAACGGTAATGGAGGCTTATTAGGTGCTGATAATTCGGAATTAACGAATGCTCTTTAGTTCCTCTCTGTGTCATACACAGGTTTGAAGAAGTCTACACAGAATGCAATAAATTGATGGCGGCATAAAAAATATCAATGAGTTTATATTGCTGTACTGAGACATCACACCGATCTATGTACTCCTCTAGTCCTAGCCGTCTATTCTTTACCCCGATGCTTTTTACTAATTCTTTCATTTTTCCTACTTTGTTTTGTGTGATCTCTCTCCTACTTTCTATGGTTTTATTTTGCCTCTCATAAAGATACAGCCCCAACACTGAACAACAGAGAGAATTAGGTGTAAAGAAAAGTTTTTTTTTTTTTTTTTGTGATCTCTCTCCTTCTTTCATTTTATTGTTTTTCTCTCTCTTTTCTTTTCTCCGCTCTTGTTCTTTTTACATATAGATATATTGTTTGCTTTTTAGCAATTTACAAAATTCTGAAACGCCTTTCCTCTCTTTCTCTCTCTCTCTCTCTCTCTCTCTCTCTCTCTCTCTCTCTCTCTCTCTCTCTCTCTCTTCCTCTCTCTCTCTCTCTCTCTCTCTTTCTCTCTCTCTCTCTCTCTCTCTCTCTCTCTCTCTCTCTCTCTCTCTCTCTTTCTCTCTATTTCTCTCTCTGTCTCTCTCTCTCTCTCTCGCTCTCTCTCTCTCCCTCTCTCCCCCTGTCTCCTTCTTTCTCCTATCTCTTCTCTCAGACCTCCTTACTCTTTCTTTTTCTAGACTCTTTTATTCTCCTCTCCATTTTCCATATGTTTGTTGGTATGTTATTTTTCTTTCTTTCTTTCTTTCTTTCTTTCTTTCTTTCTTTCTTTCTTTCTTTCTTTCTTTCTTTCCTTCTTTCTTTCTTTCTTTCTTTCTTTCTTTCTTTCTTTCTTTCTTTCTTTCTTTCTTTCTTTCCTTCCTTCCTTCCTTCCTTATTTTCTTTCTTTCTTTCTTTCTTTATTTATCTTTCTTTCTTTCCTTCCTTCCTTCTTTCTTTCCTTCCTTCTTTCTTTCTTTCTTCTTTCTTTCTTTCTTTCTTTCTTACTTTCTTTCTTTCTTCCTTCTTTATTTTCTTTCTATCTTTTTCTTCCTTCCTTCCTTATTGTATTTCTTTTTCTTTCTTTCTTTCCTTCTTTATTTACTTTCTTTTTCTTTCTTCCTTTCTTCCTTCCTTATTGTATTTTTCTTTCTTTCTTTCTTTCTTTCTTTCTTTCTTTCTTTCTTTCTTTCTTTCTTTCTTTCTTTCTTTCTTTCTTTCTTCCTTCCTTTCTTTATTTTCTTTCTTTCTTTTTCTTTCCTGTCATCCCCGGCCATCTGAGGACTGGGAGAAGACTACAGTAAAGTCCCTCTGCCCTCCTCCCCGGGGTGTAGTGCCGGTAGTTAGGAGGACTGTGTTTATTTTAGTGCTGAATGTGGAGAATGTCCCCATCTTTCCAGCCAGGCTCCCTCCTGCAGAGGGTGGCATTTCTCCATGTCCCCAAGAAGGCAGAGTAAACAGCCCTGACACTTAAATAAACATCCATTAAATGGCCCAAAACACCAACAAAGGAATCATTAGCCCGAGGCAAAGGGTGCGAATACACAGCATAGAGTGCCGTCTGTGTAAATAGATTGTGTGTTCTCATGTGTGATGTGACCCTGCGATCTGCCACTTATTACATTGTATCATAGGCCATTGATTTATAATAGTCTCTCATCTACTGACACCAATGTATAATCTTTCACTTACAATATTCAGAGTACCAACAACCCATTGCGCTGTATGATCTGCCACTTATAACATTCAAAAATATGCCATGGACTTCTAATAGTCATCTACTGTCACCCAATGTGTGTACCAACCACCCAGTATAATCTGCCACTCATTATTGTATGATCCCTCACTTACATATTACTGTACCCCAATCACCCATCACACTGTATGATCTGACACTTATTTAACACAGTATGGTATAATTTATAAAAGTCTATCATCTACTTGGACCCATATGTCACTTATTACACTGGGGTTGATTTACTAAAAATTGAAGGTGTAAAATCTGGTGCAGCTGTGTATGGTAGCCAATCAGCTTCTATTTAAATAAGGCTTTGACCAAAAAAAATGGAAGCTGATTGGTTTCTACACAGAGTTGCACCAGATTTTAGTGAATCAAACCCTCTGTATTAAACCCAAAACCCAAAATTGTATATACTGCGTCAGGGTGGCTCTATTGCACTAATTGCCATACCAGAACAGCACTTCATGTCTGCTGGCCACCCGCAATCACTCCACAGAGAGGTAGAATGGGATCTGCCAATGTAAACAAAGCAGATTCGCATTGTCAGGGGAGTACAGCGTGATCATCTGTTCCTAGTGATTAGGAACAGCAATATCTCTATACTCCCAATCAGTCCACTCTCCCCACAGTTAGAAACACCTCCCTAGGACACACTTAACCCCTTGATCACCCCCTAGTGTTAATCTCTTCCCTGGCATTGTCACTTATACAGTAATAGGTGCATTTTTATAGCACTGATCGCTGCATGAATGTCACTGGTCCCAAAATTGTCCGATCTGTCGGTTGCAATGGCACGCTCCTGCTAAAAATCACTAATCACTGCCATTACTAGTAAAAAAAAAAATGATAAAAATGCCAAAAAATCTATCCACTATTTTGTAGACGCTATAACGGTTGCGCAAACCAATCAATATACACTTATTGCGATTTTATTTTTATCAAAAATATGTAGAAGAATACATACTGGCCTAAACTGATGAAGACATTGGTAAATGGTTGGTCTCATCCCTGTAATGCATACATCTGAAAGACAGCTTGTTCTTTTGAAAGACAACATGGGATCACCAGAAAAAAACAACCTGGCTTAACAATCGCTGCTTCTACAGGAGTTTAGTGTTCTGCCTGTAGAAAGCTCAATGTTATCCTATGTGTCCATGCACATGAGGACGCTTAGAGGCGTATTTTAAGCAAAAAAAAATAAGAAAAAAAAACCTTCTCGTTTCACACTGGGCTTAAAAAAAATGGGAGTTAACGCTCATTTATTTTTTCGTACAAAGACTAGTTTAGGAGAGTTTTACGTTTTTCTGCCTCCAAACTCCAATCAGAAACCCAACCAGAAGGGTTTTGTTTTACATCAAACTCAAAATATGTCTAATGTGCATGGACACATATGATAACATTGAGTTGCTTCTACAGACAGAACATAAGACTCCTATAGAAGCAACGCCCAAAAAAACCCACAAAACACTCCTAAACTACTTTGTACAAAAAATGCTCTACATGAGCGTTTTTTTCTACCAAGAAATCTGGCATTTTTTTAAGCCCAGTGTCCATGGAGCCTAATGCCGCGTACACACGATCAGTCCATCCGATGAGAACGGACCGATGGACCGCTTTCATCTGTTAACCGATGAAGCTGACTGATGGTCCGTCGCGCCTACACATCATCGGTTTAAAAAAAAACGATCGTGTCAGAACGCGGTGACGTAAAACACAACGACGTGCTGAAAAAAAACGAAGTTTAATGCTTCCAAGCATGCGTCGACTTGATTCTGAGAATGCGTGGATTTTTAACCAATGGTTGTGCCTACTAACGATCGTTTTTTTCCCATCGGTTAGGAATCCATCGGTTAAATTTAAAACAAGTTGGCTTTTTTTTAACCGATGGTTAAATAACCGATGGCGCCCACACACGATCGGTTTGGACCGATGAAAACGGTCCATCAGACCATTCTCATTAGTTTAACCGATCGTGTGTACGCGGCATAAGAGTTGGTAAATAAATATTTGCATTTGGTATTAATATTTCTTTAAGTACCAAGAACCCTTTACACTGTATCATATGTCAGTAATTTATAAAAGTCTCTCCTATACTGATGCCTGTAGGATCTACCAGTTATTATTCCTTTATGTGCCAACAACCTAATATATTCTGACACTTAATAATTACACTGTATGTTCTGGCACTTATGTATGATCACTGTAACCTGTCAGTTTCACCCTGTCCTCTGTCAATCATTACAATGTATGATCAGCCACTTATTCCATTTTACTATTTTCTACCTTTTGCACGTCATCATATGCCAATACCCCATAATAATGTGTCATTTGCTGACACCCATTCCATTGTGTGATCTGCTACCTATGATAGTGTATCATATTCCACTTAATGCACTGTATGATGTGCTGCACCCACTGTGGTTGATTTACTAAAGGCAAGTAGACTGCAATTGCACCCTGCAGATGCAGTTGCTGCAGAGTTTAGTAAACAATGGAAAGGCTATGCTGACTTTCATCATCCAATCATGTGCAAGCAAAAATTGTATTTTATTTATTTAGCTTGCATGTGATTGGGCATTCTTTGCAAAGTGAAGCTTCTTATTTACTAAGCTCTGGAACAATCCTTGTAGAGTGCAAATACACTTGCAAAGTGCATAGTCTATTTGCCTTTAGTAAATCAACCTCACTGTCCTCTACCAGTGCCTTAAAATGCTGTATGTTTTGCCAATGCCTAGGAAACCGCCACCTCTATCCCTATTCTCCTCCACTGACCTGTTGCCCCCCTTTGCACTGCATGATATGAAACTTGTTAACACTGTGTTACCTGCAACCTATCACACTGGACATCTGTCAGTACCTATGACACAAACTCGACTGATGCCTCCTTTAACACTGTATGACATTCCACTTACTACACTGTATGGTCTGCTTATTACACTGTGTGATCTTCCACCTCTCATTACTGTACACTGTGTGATCTTCTACCTATTATTACACTGTGTGATCTTCCACCTCTCATTACTGTACACTGTGTGATCTACCTATTATTACTGTACACTGTGTGATCTACCTATTATTACTGTACACTGTGTGATCTACCTATTATTACTGTACACTGTGTGATCTACCTATTATTACACTGTATGATCTTCCACCTATTAGTACACTGTATGATCTGCTTATTACACTGTACGATCTGCCACCATTACATTATATGATCTGCCACTTATTACTGTATCAACCGTCGCCTATTATTACACGGTATGATCTGCCATCTATTAATTACGCTGTATGATCTGCTTATTACACTGTATGACCTGCCACCTATTATTACACTGTATGATCTGCCACCTATTATTACACTGTATGATCTGCCACCTATTATTACACTGTATGATCTACTTATTACACTGTATGATCTGCCACCTATTATTACACTGTATGATCTGCTTATTACACTGCATGATCTGCCACCTATTATTACACTGTATGATCTGCCACCTATTATTACACTGTATGATCTACTTATTACACTGTATGATCTGCCACCATTACAATATACGATCTGTCATTTGTTACACTATGATATACCACCTATTATTGCACTGTATGATCTGCCACTTATTACACTGTATGATATGCCACTGATTACATTGTATGATCTGCCATCATTACATTACATGATCTGCCACCATGACATTACATGATCTGCCACTTATTACTACACTGTATGATCTGACACTTATTTCACTGTATGTTCTTCTTATTACACTGTACGATCTGCCACCATTACATTACATGATCTGCCACTTATTACTACACTGTATGAACCGTCATCTATTATTACACTGTATGCTCTGTCACTTATTACAGAACCCTCACTTATTAGGTTCCATGCACACTGGGCTTAAAAAAAACGTCTGTTCTTTTTGGAGTTAAAAACGTCCATATAAAGCATTTTTTGTACAAAGTTCAGATGAGTTTAGGAGAGTTTTACATTTTTTTTCCTGCCAGTGAGCTCCAATCAGAAACGCTGAATGAGAAGTGTTTTTTCCCTGCCTCTAAACGTTGTTCTCAAAAATACGTCTGTAAACGTCCTAATGTGTATGGACACAAGGGATAACATTGAGTTGCTTCTACAGGCAGAACACAAAACTCCTGTAGAAGCAACGTTGTTTATTCCAGTGTGCATGGAACCTTTAAACTTCATGATCTGCCATCTATTAATTACACTGTATGTTCTGCCATCTTCATATTATACGATCTTACACTGTATGATCTGTCACCTATTATTACACTGATCTGACACTTATCACTACACTGTACTTATTAAACTTTATGAATCGTCACTTCTTACACTGTATGAATGATCTGCCACTTATTACACTGTAGGAACATTCACTTATTACATGTATGTATGATCTGCCACGTATTACACTTTATAAACCGTCACCTATTATTACACTGTATGCTCTGTCACTTATTACACTGTATGATCTACCACCTATTATTACACTACATGAACCGTCACTTATTACACTGTATGATCTACCACCTATTATTACACTATATGAACCGTCACTTATTACACTGTATGATCTGCCACCATCCGTGGCATTGTATGATCTACCACTTATTACACTATATCCATCTGCAACTTATTGCACTGTATAACCTGCCAACGACCTATTACACTGTATCGATCTGCTAGTTATTACTCTGCATAGATTAGTGAATTAAATATATTGTATTATCTGTCACACTGTAGTATGCCAGTGACTTATTACACTTCATCATCTGCCACTTATTATATGTATAACTTGCCATGATTTATAATATGTCGGTGAATTATTACTTTGTATCATCTGCCAGCGACTTATTCCACTATCACTGGTCATTGATTTATTACACTGTATCATTTGCCATTACACTGAATTATCTGCCACACTGTATCATCTGCCATCGTAAACTGCATCATCTGCCACCTATTACAGCATATCATCTGTCACTTATCTCACTGTATCATCTGTCACTCTGGTGCCAGTGGCCCCTCACTCTGCTGTATCTGCTAGTCACCTACTACATGTTGTCATCTGCCACATATTACACTGTATTTTCTGCTAGCCACCTAGATCATCCGCCACATACTTATTACATTGTATCTTGTGCCAGTTAATTTACTATATCATCTGCCAGACTTCATTATCTACCACTTTATACACTGTGTCATCTGCCACTTATTACACTGTATCATATACCAGTAACCCATTAAACTGTAATATTTGCTACCTATTACACTTTATACTCTGCTAGTGGCATACTAGGCTTTGTCACCTGCTCTCCCTTGTACCCTGTATGATGTAGAATCTATACAGATGTGTATAGGTTACAGGCAGCGAATACACTGACCTATTCCAATCAGATGGCTAATATCACACACTCGATCTAGTCTTGGTAAATTCAGGGTGGATAGGATTGACATAACTCCTGTCCAATACCTTTAACCATGTTTTTGCAGTGAGTTATTATTATTTTATTATTAATATTATTATTATTATTATTATTATTATTATTATTATTATTATATATATATATAACACCAATACAGTAATAACAGTAAACCTGGCTGCGCATGAATGAGATTTAGCACCAGCATGTTGTCTATTAAAATCTGATTGCACTTCTCATCTGCTTAGATGGGTCGGTGCCGACACTTGCTGTGTTATAGAGTCTATGAAAACAGTGACAGAAATCAGATGTCTTGTTTCATAAACAATACATCTGATGTCTGTCACTGTTTTCATAGATCAGCCCAAAAAACAGTCATAATACAGATGAGAGAGATTTATAGCCAGACTGCTAGAAATGGAAACACTTCTATAAAAGCTGTTAGCGAGTCAAAATATACAACTAGGCGATTAACACCTCCTTGGGGAGCATAACCTGAAAGCCGAATATCATGGATGTATTTTAGAAATATCTCCCATATTCTATCACCTGCTGTTGATTTATTTACAACCTGCTAGGTCACATCGCTTGTATAAAAAAATTAAATTTGCAACAATCAACCAAAAAATAAATATATTAAAACTGCAGGAAAACAATGCTGAGATACTGTCACGACTTTACCATTTGTCATTTTTGGGCTCAGATATATATTGCGGACAAACCTTATAGAGCTACTGAAATATTCAACATTAGTGTTCAAAGGGCGTTCAGACCATTATGGTCATTATATTTAATCGTTTCCCTATATCCATCAACAAGAGATGGATATGAATTGTTCATGACAGCTTACAATACTAACAGACCGTATGGGTGTGTATATACACCATAAATGTATATCATCGATATATCGCCTATTGCCTGATTTACAGAAGAAAAATGCAATGCATGTTTTAACTGAAACGAATGTGTTTTATTGTATATAAACTGTAGCTATGTTGTGCTGAATTTTATATTATTAGTTGTTTGGGAATAAGTTGCTGTAGAGGTTGACTATCTATCTGTACATTGCGGCAAAGGGTGTAATTGCACAAATTGCCGCAAATTTTAACAAAAGACAGCAGGCATTATCTCTTTTTCTAATACTGGATTTTATTATAAACTACTTTTCCAATCGTTTTAGAACACTAATGTGAAAAAAAAATGTAAACTTAACCTCCTCCAAGTGGATGAACCTTGCCTTTTTAGAAGCTGCGATAGAGGCTTCAATAGTGTTTTGTGTTTGTTTTTTTGTTGTTTTTGTGTTTTTTTCCCCATTTGGAGGTTCATCCACTTTTCGTGTAGTTGTCGGCGCAAAAGAGCAGAAAGAAAGAAAAAAAAATCTTCATAAATAAAGCAGAGAAATCTCCTACGTCTGGGAACAGCTGTTGATGGGCTGGGAGAAACATTTTGGGAGGAGAGACATTAGCTCCTGTCCTCAGCGTTTGGCTAATTGCAGAAGAGCTATGGGGGGATTATAAGAGCATTCAGTGGTGCTGGGGGGGTCGTTTTTTTTAAAGGAGAGGAATAAAAAAAAAGTCACTTTATCTTCTCAGTCTTTACATGTTAAGTACCATGAGATGAGCTCTCAAACCACGAAGTGTCTTGCTATGTACAGTAAAGTGTGCAGTCCCTCTGGGGGCTCCAGACAGTCCCTATGGATGGCCATGTTCTGTTTAGGATCCTAGATCCACCAGGCTGGAGGTGAGGGGTCCCAGGAGAGAGTCTTGGAGCTGGTGCTGGTGGCTGCTGAGCCCGTGGCCGCCCTGGGAGGCACTTAAAGCGCTTAGGGAGTATGATGAGCCCCCGGGGTGGCTGAGGTTGCCCTGCAGTAAGAGGACTGAGTTCTGGTCTGGGCTCTGTGGTGGGGAGAATTCATCATCGGAGCTGGACATGAGAGATTTGCCTCCATCCAAGGGGGAGAGCTGGTTCTGTTTGTTGCCGGACGTGTTGTTGTTTTCCGTGTTTTCCCTGCGAAAAAAAAGAAGAAACAACATTTTTAGTTTTTACTATTTATTTATTTTTAATTGTTTCATTTTGTTTATTTTTATTCTGTTTTCATTTCCTCTATGCACCCTTTCATTTTCTATTTATTTTCCTGTTTCCTTTTGTTTCTTTCTTTCTCTCTTTTTTTGTTTTTGTTTTTGTTTTTTTTGTTTAACTTTTTCACATTTATTTCAACTACTTTATTTTCCTTTCCCTTATCCATATGTTCTTTCTTTCTTTCTTTCTTTCTTTCTTTCTTTCTTTCTTTCTTTCTTTCTTTCTTTCTTTCTCTCATCTTTTCTCTAGTCTAAACGTTTTCTCTTAACAACATATTACACAAATTATATTACTGTTACAAATTATATATCTTTTTCTTTTTTTTTTTTTTACAATATCCTACATTGTGAAACTTTATTTTACCCTATGTCTTTTTATTTTCCTATTTCTGTATCATTTCTCCATTTATAGTTTCTCAACTCGTATTCCATTTTTTGCATGTCTATGTTTTTCTTTTTCACAATACCCAAAATTGTGAAACATTTCCCCTTTGTTCTTGCTTCCTTTCTTTCTCTTTCTTTCTTTCTTTCTTTCTTTCTTTCCATACAATTTATATTACATTTTTAACAATATCCTAAATTCTCAAACCTTTTATTTTCTCCACTATATTTATTATTATATTTATTTTTGTTGTTTTTTAAAAATAAAAAATAAAAATGTCCCCCAAATTTGGACCCCTCCAATCAAAGGGATGGCAAGCATGGCAGAGTCAGTGATTTCTGTGTCAACAGATATGTTGCATGAACCAGACTATCCGGGTATTCTGTTTGCCTTCTGTCTAAAAATCAGATTGTTTTAATTATCCTGTGCTTATGCTTGAGGTACAACTCAAAGTCATTTTGTGAAGTGTAAATCTTCGTCTCCATTATGTCTGTCTTCCCCCAGAGGCTAGACACAAATTAGTCCTTTAATTCCTTGTATTTGTCCTCATTACATTAAAAATAAAATTGGTGTGCAGGGGTGGCCGGGGTGAGCAGATCTGGAGTCCAGTGGATGATGTGAAATTCTAGTATAGATCTGAAACTTTATATGTGCTGGGGGCTCCAGATAAATGTGATCTCCTCTATGCAGCCATGTGAGGCACTGACAGCCACAGAGGAGTTAGTGGTGAGCTAAGAAAACACAGGACTCCACAGCCACCTCTGGATTTGTTTATCTGGCTGCCACAATATGTTCCCTGCATGCACAGCACCGACAAACGGTGAGTCCATCTCTGATTGGGGGGGAGGGGGGTACAGCCGGGTAGACCCCTGTATACATCTGCTGTTCTGCATATTGCTCTATTGCCTGGCCCTGCTAGCACCAAAATACAGGGTATAGCTTTATTTTAATGTGCATGTAAAGATTACCCTGATCTGCATTTTGTTTTCAGATGCACTATAAATAACTCTTAATAAATAACGATAAATATCTTCCTTATTAAAAAAAAAAGCGTATGTGCAGGCGATTGCATGCGTTTGCCCAAGGGCTCTTCTCTCTCTTTGCCATTTTATCCAGCAAATTTAATCCCCCAAAAAAGTCGCATAGATAGAAATGTTGTATAGATTATGAAAAAAATTGACTCTACGAAGCTGATCACACCATAACAGATCTCAAGGACAACAACCTGGCCAGGTAGTTTTTTTCTATATTAATAATTGTGTCCAGGAAGCTAAACCATAATCAGAGCTTATGTGTTGTAATAGATTGTAACATTTTATTGTGTGAAACGAGAGATTCTGTGAAGCTGATTGCTGCTCAGAATGAGACAGATCCCAGAACCTGACCAGGCAGTTTATTTTCTAGATTCATTTTTTTATTTTTTCTATTATTAATAATAATAATAATAATAATAATAATAATAATACTAATAACAAAGGGAGATTCTGTGAAGCTGATTGCTGCTCAGAATGAGACAGATCCCAGAACCCGACCAGGCAGTTAATTTTCTAGATTCATTTTTTTATTTGTATTTTTTCTATTATTAATAATAATAATAATAATAATAATAATAATAATAATATAAATAATAACAAAGGGAGATTATGTGATGCTGATTACACCTTATAATGATAACAGATCCCAGGGACCACAAACCGACCATTTTTTATTTTATTATTATTATTAATAATAATTGTATCCAGCAAATTAAAAGTTCAATCAGGTCTCATGAGTTGCATAGTAACATTGCACAGATGATGGGACAAGGGAGATTCTGTGAGGCTGATCTCCGCTCAGCATGAGAACAGATCCCAGAACCTGGCAAGGCAGTTTTTTATTTTCTGGATCACTTTTTCTAATAATTGGATCCAGCAAGCCAAAACTCCAAATCAGAGCTCATGCATTGCACTGGATAGTAACATCGTATAGAAGACGAGGAAATGGAGATTTGGTGAAGCTGATCGCTGCTCAGAATGAAAGCAGATCCCAGAACCTAACCAGGCAGTTTTCTTTCTGGATCGTTTATCTTGGATCCAGCAAACTAAAACCTCCATGTATTATTATAGGATATTAACCATCCTATAGATCAGCAGGGGTCTCCAAACCTTCAAATGAAAGGGCCAGTTTACTGTCCTTCAGACTTTGTGGGGGGGGACTGTGCATTTGGAGTAAACATTGCCTGATCTTTGGTATTGGGGGAAAGAATAGTGCCTATTTTTTTGCTGTCAGTGGAAGGAATTATGCCTTATTGTTGGTGTCAGTGACAGGAATAATGTCTCAAGGGCCGGATAAAGGTAAGCAAAGGGCTGCATCCGGCCCCAGGGCCGCAGTTTGGAGAACCTTGGTAGATGATATAAAGGGAGATTTTGTGTAGCTGATCAATGGAACCTGACCAGGCAGTTTTCTGTCTAGATAAATGTAATAATAATTGTATTTAGCAAACTAAAACCCAGATCAGGGCTCGTGTATTGTAATGGATAATAACATTTTATATAATGAGAATAAAGAGGTTCTGTGAAGCTGATTTACCGAACCGATCTCAGGGACCAGAAAATGACCAGTCAGTTTTTTTTCTACTAATTATTATATCCAGCAAATTGAATGCCCAATCAGGTCTCCTGCATTGAATAGATGATGAGAAATGGAGATTCTATAATCAATGTTCAGAATGAGAACAAATCCCAGAAATCGACCAGACAGTTTTCTTTCTGGAAAACTTTTGATAATAATTGCATCCAGCAAACTAATACCCCGGATCAGAACTCATGTATTGTAATGGATGGTAATATTGTATAGATAATGAAAATAAACTTCTCTGATCCTCGCTCAGGAGAACACAGATGTCAGGGATAATAACAAATAATAAAGAGATCTGTGAAGCTGATCACCGCTAAGGAGAACACCGATCTGATGGGTCTCAGGCTTTTGGTAGGAGTGTGTTTTGGATAATAATAAAAAATTAGATTTTGTAAAG